>NC_072823.1:10900869-11203913 GCF_027744805.1 Dunckerocampus dactyliophorus
CAGGTATGAATGTGAGTGTGAATGGTTGTTTGTCTATATGTGACCTGCCATTGGCTGGGTGTACCCCGCCTCTTGCCCGAAGTCAGCTGGGATAGGCTCCAGCATGCCCCCGCGACCCTAGTGAGGATAAGCGGCATAAAAAAAATGGATGGATTTCCACAATTAAGTTGTAAATTTACGACAATAAAGGTGTACATTTTCGAGAAAAAACAAGTATAAGAATAAAGTTGTACATTTGCAAGGAAAAAAACATAACTTTATGTGACAGGCATTGCCTGAGACAGCTATGAAAAGGGGGGACTTATGTGACCTTTGGCTCTGGGCTTGTGGAGGGGGCTGGATAAGCACGGCGGAAGTGAGAAAGGCTAAACATGTGTTTGTGCTCCACTGCTGTGTTTTGCTGCCCCCTTATAAATAAAAGCAAGTGGAAAGTTTCCTTCCTTCCTGAAGATCTATGCTCTATTTTCCCTCTGACACGTGATATTCCCACTTTATTCACGTAAATTTACGACTTTATTATCGTAATATTACGTCCTTTTGTCGCATAATTGACAACTTTTTAATTGTAAATTTACGACTTAATTCTCAAAATCTCTGATGATTTTTTTTCAGTGCAGCAATACGCCATCATACACGTACAGTTAAACTTCCCAAACAGGGAAGTCGAAGCGAAGCCTACCCCAGCTGACGGGGCGAGAGGTGGGGTACAAAACAAACAAGGTGCTGCTGAGATTGGAGGAGAACAAAGTAAATTCAATTCAGATATACAAAATCAGTGCAAAACACGGCATGGCTGGAAACCACAAGGGGCAGATGAGGGAAAAAAATGGACCCATCTGATCTAATATAAGTGGATTCTGTGTCTGTCCCTTCCATAACGTCATGAACAAATACGCAGGGCTGGGATTTAGCTTAGATCCTCACACCATCCCCGTGTACAACACAGGGTGAGCTACCTCTGAGGTGATCATTTCTGAAAAAAGAAACAGTTTGTCCCAAATTGAGGGAATTAGGACTATGTATGTATCCTAATGCGATGGGAAACTGCTTGCTTATATAGAGTCATTTCAGAGTTAAGTTTTTGTCATTCGGAAAATCACAAATCTGCCACAAAACGTATTTTATTCAACAAAAGAGCTGTATCAAAAATCGAGCATATTCAAGATAACGCTCAGTCAGAGAGGTATTCATGTCTTTCTATACTAACAGAAATAGACATTTCAGCCTCTGCTTTATATGTGAATACATAACAATTGCAGGATTGATATGTACCTTTCTTTTAACAGAGGGTGACAGAATGGCAACAAAAATCTGACTGTGTAAAGTGCGGTAAATATTTGATCCCCCCCACCAAACAGCAAACATTCTGACCACCGCAGGCCGTCAGTGGGCTCATGAGGCACACAAATTAGTGCTGTCCCTTGAGGAAAGTACAGCAATCCCACGTTTATCGCGCTTCATTGGTTCTAGACTGTGATGACTGTGATGAGTGAATGTCCGAAGTAGGATTCCTTATTTATAAATAGAATATTTTCATCGTTTAGAGCATAGAAGACCTGTTAACGACCTTCTAAATGTTTTTTTACATTATTAGAGCCTCTATAATAAATTTAATAATAATAAATTAACAGTGCTAAATTTAAGACACAATAAATAATACTCGTGCATGTGTGTGTTGCTATAAATGTTTTCCCTAGAGGAGCCGAGTGTCGGGTAAACAGGAAGTGATATCGGAGGTTCAGAGTTGGGTTTCAGCTTGACGTAGGCTCCTGCAGTAACAGTAGCCCGTGTTTTCATTAGAGGTTCCTATGCCTGTTGTGAGATAATTCATACTCGCATTACAAGCCAACATTTCAGTAATAGTGACCATTGTAGAACACTACATATCATTCACAGCATCTTTGAATGTGTCTTCTGAATGCCTTACATTTGTATTGCAGTTAATTTAACCATTTTTATACTTGAAAATGCTTAATTTAGGTAAGAAATACATAAAATTTGCTTGAATATGCATATTTTTTTACTCACAGGCCTTATTAAACCACAAAACAGCATGATTTAGCAATGAATATATTTAGAAGAGTTAAGACTTGAAATTCCAACCGCAAAGTGGCGAGGGACGACTTTACTCATAAGCTCAACATACTGTATATGTATAAACGACACCTGTCGCGGAAACAGTTTGCTCCTCTTCGCCATCATGTGCAAGACCAAAGAGCTGTCATAGGACCTCAGGGACAAGATTGGAGACATGCACCAGACTGCATTGGGCTACAAGACCATCAGTAAGATGCACGGTGAGAAGGAGACCAATAATGACGCAACCACTGATGTGGAAATGGAAGAAATACGACAGTCACTCGTCCTTGCTCTGGATCTCCAAGCAACATTTCCGCTGGTGGGGCATAATCAAGGAGGATAACCGAACATTGGTCGTGAAACACATGGCCAAGACAACAAAGGAGTGTCTCAAGAAGCAGCATATTCAAACCCTGGCGTGGCCTAACCGGTCTCTGGACTTTAATACTACTGAAGATTTGTGCAAGGAGCAGAAGCATCCAGTTACCAAGCGACAGCCTCAAAATCTTCAAGGTTCGAAATCCCTCCTGAGATGTGTGCAACCCAGGTGAACAACTACAAGAAACGCCTTTGTTAAATGAATACCTCTCTCAGTGTCAATCCAAACTAAGCATTGTCTTTTTTTCTTTTTTGTACATCTCTTATTTTGGATCTCTGTCGCTTGTACAAGTCTAATATTCAGTCGAAGCTCAGCTGCACCACAAATTGTTCCTCCAGCATGACAAATAAATCAAACGGAAAAAAACCCAGCACAATTTCCACATTTTTATGATGTATCTTGGTTTCATATGAGTTTATTTCTTGTAGTTTGGAGGAAGGTCCACATAAAGGTCTTTGTTTTCACGTTACATAGCCGTTATCTCAGCCGTACCATATTTTTCTAATAAACTAAACAATCAAATCAATAGATGGCTAATCCCAGTGTGGAAGGAATGCGCTGGAGAGAAAAGAAAACACGGCTGCTATCTATAGACTAATAGAATTGTGGCTTTTCAGGCATCAAGGGACCTGTCGGCTTCATATATTAAGGGGTGGGTGGGTGAGGGTGATAGGTGTGTCTGAGCGGGAGATAATAAAATCCACCCTGGTAAATCTGCCGTGACCTTTATTTCAGTCACTACCTTGAATCCATATCATTATCTCTTGCTTCAGCATGCGCCGTGCACTTTTCCACAAATTTAAAGCCAACGCACGCCTTGCGGCGTAGCTATCAGGTGGTCGTTCGCACTTTCAGTAAAAATAGCATCAATAATGGACAGGTAACACCTCGTTTCGTCCCATCTGCTGCTTGACAAACATTGATTTAGCTCAACCAGTATATATTCATGCCAGATGAGCACCGCAGCGTTTAGAACCACTTCCATATGCTCCGTTGAATCTGTACCAAGCGTACTTAACAAGCTCCTTCTGTTACTCATGCGTGTACAGTGGCAACTAGTCCAATAGGAAATAGCTTTATCTTGTTATGAGTCATATTTTTTTTTAAACTAATGTTAAGCCAATAGCCTACAATTGAAAACCTTCCTTTCATAGTTTGTAACAAACTCAAACTGTTTGAAAGAAAAACATCACTGTACAACAAATTGTAAAGATCATATTTATTTGAAGGTTACTGCTTAATGAGCCTCCATGTGCTTGGAGACCGCTTGGAGAAGGGGAGGAAGTAGAAACATTTAGGATTGTGGCCTTTTCTGGATTACATTGGTTGTGCTGTTGCCAAGACAACAGCAATTAGAAAAGACCAGGCAACCATAGCAACCAAGGTGAAAGCGAAAGCTATGGGTTTACCTGTTTCTTAAGAGGACGACTGGTACAATGGATTTGGATTTGAATTAGGACGCTTCTGCCGTGTGATATTCGATTCCGTTGCAGTTAAGACAAAAACAGCATTATGGCTTTGAATTACTCGTGCAAATTTAGTCGAAGATGCGCGTTAGTCGCTTGTGTGAACACGGCCCAAACGGCAACACTGCAACAAAGAAACATTCACGTTTTCTCCTGCAATCTTTCGGCACAGACTAAACAATGCGTCCTCAATCTGGGCCTGCTGTGTGCACTTCCTGTAATTAGATGATTATCACAGCACGCTGTCACACATCAGCTTACACAAACACATTACAATGACAATGACATAACATCGTCCCCTTAATCACAGTAAATCATTTCTTGTGTTTCACATCTTTAGCAGGAAACCACAACATAAAGCCAGTGGCTATCAAAGCTCACAAAGCCTGCTGCTTTCCTCTCGTACAACCAGTTTTGACATTTTCTTCATCTGCTTTCATCTGTGAATGCCTTATTTGCTTTTAGCCTTAAAGCACAGTGGGGCAGTCTCTCGGGCTCACACACACACACACACACACACACGCACACACAGGTTCATCATGGTTTGTAACCAGAGGCTAGAAGTACACTTAATCCCTCAGCACCTGCTCCTCATACCAGCATGACCCCTTGCAGCTGTTGGACGTGTGCCTTCATGTCTGTTTATGACACATGCGTTATGTATTAGCAACCTTGCTCAGATCTGCCCGATTGTCAGAGGTTAAGGGGGGCGGGGGGGTGTACAAGATAATTTGCATGTGTGTGACTGTTAAATGCTTATCATTCAGAGCATTTGCCTAATGGCTGCCTGACCGCCATATATACAAAAGTCTTGTGCCACATTATATTCTGTATATACTATCAGCTATTCACTCCACCAAGGCTGAACTGTAGAAAACACACTGGTACCAGAGACGTCACTACGTTTTAAGGACACGGGAGTTTTAGCCCTCAGGAGATGCACAGGATATGAGCGAACGTATGACCGCAAACACAACACGCAGCGATTTTCAGTGATGTAGGACTTCTCTAAATGAATAAGTGGAATGTAGTGGAGATGCCGCACAAAACAGGCTCTCTCTACCTTACACTATGAAATGAAGGGAGTTGTGATCATATTTAAGTGAATAACGACAAGTTATATGATTAGTTATTATTATCCATCCATCCATTTTCTATGCCGCTTTTCCTCATTAGGGTTGCGGGGGTATGCTGGAGTCTATCCCAGCTGACTTCGGGCGACAGGCGGAGTACACCCTGGACTGGTCGCCAGCAAATCGCAGTATTTATTATTATTATTATTATTATTTAAGTTTCCTGACCTGTCTTTTGAATTTGTCGGTACTTTTTTTTGTTCAAAAATTAAAATCAAACAAAACTAGGAGAGCTCATGAATATTTAAGTGAAGCTTCAGCCCTTTAAAATAGGCCTAATGATGCCACTGATGCATACCAAAACATCTACACATTGTTGGCCAGAATAAGGAGTCATATGGGCAACAAACACACAAGCAAACAACCACACTGTACTGGAGAGATTAGTCCAAAGGTCAGTAGTTCAAACTGGGGGTTGGGGGTAGGGGACCTAGCAGACCGCACACTACATATGGAAAAAGTGATAATTTTATTATCATAAAATATATACAATCAATAATACATAAAAACATAAGTAAAAATGACAAATTATTCATTTTAAAATGTCTTTTCTCCCACGTTTGGATGCACGATCCTGATAACTACTGCTCAGAAGCACTTTCTGCATACGGCATGTCCATCAGCACTTACTCTCGCCTCTCCTCTTTGTTGTATGGCAAAAGAGGCAGCAAAGTGGTGCAGACCACCAAGAAAAAGCACAATTACCATTTTAACTCTGAGGGGGAGCAGAGGTGAAGCGAATGCTGAAGTAAGAGTACTCCTAATTTGGTTTGTGTGTCGTGAAAAGCGATGGTCTAAGTCTCCAGTCCTCACGCACACACGTGCCTCATGTGGAAGTTGACTACATACTCAGCATTTGTGCGCTGGACAGAAATGGCGAAGGGCTCAAAGGGATGGAAGGTGAAGGCGACGAGGCGCCTTACAGCATGGTTTACCGGTCGACCCAACAGGCCCGCCTGGATCTTAAACTTCAGCAGGCCGGAGTCACGTGCATAAAACCTGGCATGTGTGTTAAAGAGAACTCAGTGATACATTTGTCGAGATTTTCCAGCAACATTTCTTATCAAACAGTTCCGCCTTGACAGTATATTACCAGTATTCCACCTTGATACTGTATTAGAAACCTGAGTCACCCAGATGTGGTCTTTACCGAATTGGATGGTCGCCGCAGGTCTTGGGTCTCTCCATCACAGACACCCACTTGTCATCATAGCTGAAGAGGGACAGGTCCAGGTAAGGGCTGCTGCTGTAGGACTGCGCACTGATGGGTAGCTGACCCAGAAGCCGGCGCACCGCCTCTGTATGGCCCCCATATTTGGCATTCACGATTGTGTCCTTGAATCTAAGACACACACCAGCACAGAGAGACTCAAGTCACTACTCTCAGCAAGTGTGGCAACGGAGGCCTTTTTTTGAATATCCACTGGTTATGCCTCCTATGCTATACTATACTGATCTATTGCAACATATAAGTCTGGACCAAAAACACCTTCTGGCATAAATTAAGTTTTATTTGAAATTTGTGAACAAGGTGTGTGTTCTATGCATGCAAATAATCTGCTGCTATTCACGTCTTAAGGATTTTTTGGGGGACGAGTTGGATTTAATGGTGGCTTCTTCCAGAAAAGCTGGGTGTAAGCTAAAACGTAAGCAAATGCCTTTAAAGTCATGCAGAGAGGAACCAAAATGTGAGGGGGAAGCATGGCACAGGTGGTAGAGTGGTCCATCGGGTTCGATCCTCTGTCATCCCGTGATCGTGTTGAAGTGTCCTTGGGCAGGATATTTATACCGAGCCCCCGGTTGCTCCTGATGCTGCGTCATCAGTAGGTAAATGTGCTAACAGTGTTGGGTGCCTTGGAGGTGGAAAAGCGCCTATACAAGTGGAAGACCATTTGCCATTTCTCAAAACCTCTGTCTCAGTTCAAACCTCTGTCACGCATGACACCTTTCACATCCCACCAATCTAAAATCCAATTCTAAGCGCTTCTTGCTTAAAGTACCCATTAGCCTCTCCTCGAACCTTCTGTCAGTGCCTTCCTCTTCACATCCATTGAGAAGAAGTGCCAAATTCAGTAACTGTCTCAAAGACTACCTATCCTGATTGTTCTCCAACTCACTTACTCGAGCACTTGTATACACTTTAGTTTTTCAGAGATGTACCTTTGTAGCACACAAACAGAAATACACTGTATGGTTTGAGTTCCGCATTCTTCATTGTACCTTCTTTGGACCTGCCGAGCGTAGTTATTGGAGGAGGCTGAGCAGGGAAACTGGACAGCCTGGCTGTGCAGCGTGGCATTTCTGAACAGGTCGCAGAAATTCTCAAACAGCTCCAGCAGCTGATCGGAGGTGTTCTCAAAGACGGCCAGCACCTCTGTAGACACCATGTTGTAAACAACAAAGAAGGACGGCTGCCAATGGAAAGGGAGGGATAAAGGAAAAAAAGCAAACAATGTGATTATCAGGAGTGAAAAAGGAAGGCTGAGACACTGATGCATCGTGAACATTCTCATGTAACGTTTGTGGATAAAGTAGAAAGTTCCTACAAACACAGTGTAATAATAAGATTGTAATCACAACATTATTCTGTTGCTGTTGCTGTTCAGTCACAGGACTGAACAGAGTCTGTAGAAGAGTCCTTGGAGACGGGAAAAAGGAATCCTTTTCATGCAGCACAGACAACAAAAGACATGAGGCAATAAAAAAAAGCAACAACGAGCGCTGTGTGCGTGCGCATGTGTGTGTACCTGTGAGGGGTCGGTGACCCTGAGTGTAACCACGTCTTCACTTGTGTATTTAATGAAGAGGTGATCCTCATCCAGCAACTGCATCTTCCACATCCTCAGTCGCCTCAGCTGATCGAAAAACTGAAAAAATCTAACAGGAATATTTTAAAATAAAGGCTAAAAGTTAGAGAGCAACACATAAATACTGTAGACGCCAGGAGCACATTACAGTCTAGCTACGGTACTTTGAGAAGGTAATGTGCCGTATGTGGCACAAGGGGAAATATTTCAATCGTGCGGTTGGCAGGGAGATGTAATGTCATTGATGACTTTATCAAGCAATATTAACGTGAATGGAAAAAAAAGAAAAAAACCCACTGATGGCAATTTCTCATGTGCATTAAACTGATATTCTGGTCGCTGCTTGATGAGAACTGCTGCACACAACTGTGTTTTCACACGTACAGGTGGTCCTTGTGTTACGAGACACTCCCATAAATCAATACTGTATAAAAATAAAACAGAACTAGTTGCATGCGTGTGGCGGAAGAATACATAGGCGAGAGTACACAGTCGCACATTGAGGCACTGAGGAAGGACGATGTCACTTTCATTTTTTGTTCACTTGTTAACTTTAACCCTCATCTTCCTACCCTTACTTTAGTGTTCCTGGTCAAATTTGACCGCTCTGATTTAACTGCTCTTAAATTAACATAAAAAACATTCATCACCACCCATTTTTTTTAAATTTACCATTCTTTTTAGCTTTGAACAATCTCTCAGAGTAGAGGTGAGGTTAACATGTAGAACTGAAGTGAAAATGTATTCCAAAATGAACATGTAATGTAAAAACTAAATGAAACTCCTCAACATGAAGTTGTGTGTATCTCTTATCAAATCAAATAATTCTTGAAAAGAACATTAAACTGTTGTAAGGATATAGTTTCCCGGAATATAGGCCTGCCAGACTCTGCATCCCACAGACTTTATGTAGCATTGTTTGAGCGATATAGTCCTGCTAGAATCAACACGCCCTCGTAGACTTGGAGGTCTACCAGGTCTAATTCTCTCCAGGTGTCCCCAAACACATTCCTCCCCGAGACGTTAGTCATCTCCAGAATAATTCCCTCAAAGCAACAAGCATTGGTAAGTGGACTTGATGTCATCCACATGAGATATTGCATGCCGTGTTGGTGTCATCTTGATGTTTTGCACTCTCGCTTCTACCTCCTCTGTCCTGGGAGGATGAAGACCAGAGCAAGTCTCTACTCTTTTACTGGAATGTCTCCTCAGGTGCCTCTTCCTCTCCATCTGTTAACTGATAAGTCTTCTCAAAGTCTGGAACAAAAGCTGAGATGTTGTCCTCTATCTCGAGTTCAACTTCAGTGGCCTCTTCATCCTGTTCTAAAATCTGGTCCACAGCCTCTCTGACAGATAACCCCCTGGTGAGTCACCTACTCATTGTGCTCAAAGTAAAAGGAGTGCAAGGCAAACATAAAGCTATATTTTGGTGGTCTGTGTGAAGATATGATATATTGATTGGTCTGGAAGGTGTGGTACACTTGGGTAGGGGTGGGAAGGGTGCGGGGGGGGCCACAGGCACAAAAGTATGGGAAAGATATGGGCATACAAACACCTGTCCAGTTTGTGTGAAGATGTGATACATTGTTTCATTATGAAGGTAGTTCACATGGGCGGATCAGCACATAAGCGAGGGGAAGAGGTGGACGCACAAAAGACATCGCTCAGTCTGAAATGTGTTGTTTGTTTATGTGTGCCGGGGTTGTGTGTGTGGGGATGTTTTGTCATCTGAATGAGTAAAATCTGGATACCTATTCATTTCCTATGGCGCTCACTTTTGAACGGGAACACCGCAGGTGTAACAATGCAAGTGGTCATCATCGCTTTTACTGTATATGTTCAAGTGCACACTGCGGAGGATACCATAAGGCCTTGAGCCAATCAGATGTAAAACACAATATCTATGAGTGTTTTTAGTTCTGACTGCAGTGTGACAAAGAAAATGAAGTGGAATTAGATCGTAAAATGTCCAGAAAGTGAAGAAATGCTGACCAACATTGGCCGCATGCTTGATCTAAGCTGTTCGTCACTACCATCATCAAGGATAAAGATGGTATTCTTGCCCATGTGAAAGGATCTGCTTCTATGAAACGGACAATAACTAATCAGCGTAATGTTGTAATTACGGAGACTTCTGTGTGTGTGTGTGTGTGTGTGAGTGTGTGTGTGTGTGTATATATATATATATATATATATATATATATATATATATATATATATATATATATATATATCACACACTGTATATATGACATTATATTGAACCCTATGGATATATATGTATGTATATTTATTATTCATTAGTAAGTAATTATTTATTATATTCATATAGGATAAATCCTTTAAGTCAGATCATTTGAAAAGTGGAACGAGTAAGTGCACTGACAATAAATCTCCATAATGGTGTGGAAAAGCCAACAGTCATATACCTCCTCTTGGCAGTAGCACTGCCATCCTGCTCAGCCCTCCTCCAAAGGTAGACCAGTAGTCTGTGCTTAAGAGAGTTGATGGTTTTTTCTGTGTAGAGGCGTGGGAAGCCCAGCTGGCTTTCAGCCTGGGCCTCTGTGTAAACGGCCGAAAGAGTCAGGAGGTCATCCTCATAACAGAAGCGCCCTATGGTCCGTACATCCAGAAATGTTCCATCTGCAGTTACCTGTGAAGGAGAGGGAAAATAAAAACAAATATTATTGAGGATTGAGTTCCTAATTGTACCTGTTACTGGTAATGCTCAGGAGGGCAGTATTTTGCCAAGTGCGTAATGGCACCAAAAGGGAGAAGAAATCAAATCAGATCACCTGAAAGACATGTATGGTTTGCTGCTGGACTGACAACACAGCTAGGATGTTTCTGTAGAGGTAGAGCCCCTGGTTGTGGGACAAGATGATCTTGTCACATTTGAAGGACCTGGTGTCACACAGCCTGCCAGTGTGGAGGTCAATAATGTGGAGGGAGTAGTCCTCTAAAGGAGACCGAGGATTTGGAGTCACTGACTCATTGTTGCGATACACCTATTTGGACAACAACATGTATGAATTTCATTTGGTTTTGGAACTTCTGCTGCACTTTTGTGTGTTTGATGAAACCTCAAAGAAGTATGGAGGCGGCTCCTCAGGCACGTACACAGCTGAGCCAACGATGACATAGCGGCAGTCGTCGGTAAAGAGGCTACACTCCCGGTTGAGGTGTTCTCCATTGGATGCCACATTAGTGACGTGGAGCAAGGAAAAAAAACGTTCAAACAGGCGACCTCGAATGTTGAGGGAGCGCTGGTCATTGGCTGTTAGAAGGGTCTCACCCTCTTGGCCCCTTAGCAGGTCCTGAGCTGCTTGGCATCCTTGGTATTCATAAATCTGTGTTAAAAGGTTTAAAAGTTTTGGGTGACAAAACCGTTCATCTGTGAAAGTAGGGTAACATTAATAGCATATCAATAAAGTTGTTTTGAACACCAAATAATACTTTGTCGGTGTGGATCTCAAAATGAAGTGTGGTCAGGCACTGCACATGATCTTGTACAAATACTAACAATAAGCGGCGGAAATTTGTTTTCTTCGTAGGGTGGCCGGGCTCTCCCTTAGAGATAAGGTGAGAAGCACTGTCATCCGGGAGAACCTCAGAGTAGAACGGCTGCTCCTTCACATTGAGAGGAGCTAGATGACGAGGCTTGAACATCTGGTCAGGATGACTCCCGGACGCCTCCCTGGGGAGGTGTTCAGGGCACATCCGACCGGTAGAAGGCCTCGGGGAAGACCCAGGACACGTTGGAGAGACCATGTCTCTCAACTGGCCTGGGAAGGCCTCGGGATCCGCAGGGAGGAGCTGGACAAAGTGGCCGGGCAGAGGCAAGAGGCTGCTTAGGCTGCTGTCCCCGCGACCCATCCTCGGATAAGCGGTAGAAGATGGATAATTGTTTAATATCCAAAATTTCATGACAATCTCATTGTTATGACAGTAACACACCCTTGACTAGGTTAACTCTAATACATTAAAAGGTCTTTTTGTCAGCCTAGTATATATCTAATGTATTAACATACTAAATACAACAGTACAAATAATAATCTAAATATGCATACCTTCTGGAAATTGCAGTATAAAGGCGGGACTTACACTATGGTGTTGTCTCATTTTACCTCTAGAGATGTCTGGTCAGACGAGAAGGCAATGAAGCAACGGCCATCAGGTGAGAACTTCCTCAGGAAGCAGGGAGGCTTCTCCACGTTGACCACAGTAAAGTTGGGGAACAGGTTCTGGTGGAAACAGCGTACTCTGTACCAGTGAGCTCCTGGACGGCCTGAACAGATCCTTCGTGTCTCAAGACGATGCACCACATTCTGATTCTGGATCCGTCGGGGCTTCAGTGTGGGTGTGTCCTCGTCCATCATTGCGAGTGTTGACTCAAAGTTCTGCTTATTCGGTAGTTTTTAGGGACAGCCTGGGAGGCTGAATGGCTACATCACTGCCCAGCTACCTGTGTGTTTAAGAAAAACAGCAATGGAGAATTTGAATACACCCTACTGCAATACTTACTTAAACCAGGGGTAGGCAACCCGGGGAGCAGTATGCGGCACTTCAGCCTCCTTGGCTACATTCACACTGCAGGGTATCATGCCCAATTCAGATTTTTTGTTAAAATCTTATTTTTTACGTAGTCCTTCATATTACCAAAAAATGTGACTTGTCCATGTGAACGCAAAGCGTCCGGGAAGTGACGTGCATGCGCAAAAGAATGACGACACACGCATTTCCGCGTGTTTACGGAAGTAAAGATTACGACAGCGTGTGCTCTCCTCAGCACATTTGTGGCAATTTCAAGGATGTTGTGCAACAAATGATCCCGCACAGCAGATTAAGAAGGAAGAGGGCAAGAATTATGGCTATGGCACTTTGTGGAGAACTTGCTGTGACAGTTTGAGTAATTTAGAAGTTAATGTAGGGATAACTTAGGTATAAGATCCGACTTACACCAAAACTCAACTTACATCACAGTCTCAGAACGGAACTTGTTCTTAACCCAAGGACCACCAGTACAAACCCTATGGTTTCATGTAAGAACATATGCTCAATGCAAGTTAAAAATACACCTAAAAAATCTTAATTGCATGTTCAGTGCTGAAAAAAAAAGAAAAAAGTGCAATGCAAAGCCAGCCGTTCAGCCTGAGGCTCCACACAAGACAACTGTGACAAAACAAATTAACTTTCACATAACAACTATCGTTCCATAAATGAATAACCAGTATGCCAACATGTGAAAGCAACATAGTGACAATCCATCAGCTAAAAAAAAACTCACTCAAGATGTAGAAATTGTGTTGCAGAGTTATTGTGGGATATGGAGAGCGGACTGGATTAAAAAAAGATCTTCCTACTCCTTTTCAGACACGGTGAATTGTGAAACTGTAAATATGAGATGTACTCCAGTGTCACCTTGTATGCATATTCGAAATAAACTAAACTTTGCCTGTCTGGAGAACCTCAGCCACTTGTCACCAGTCTGAGCTTAATGTAGACAAGCCTATGTGGTATTGCAATATTTATGATAAACTTTGCTCTTTGCATGTTTCAGCAACTAGTTGGGGCCTGCATTAATGACATTCTCTGTTGGTTGCAGCAGTAGTGAAACCCTTTTTTCCACTGTTGCTTCGATGACATAACCGCATTTAAACGAATGCTATATCAATCTGCTCTAATCTGATTGAATAACAGTACAACTACGTACTTATGATGCCGAGGCAATTCTTGCAGAGGCCACACAGATTCCTGCAAAGCGTCAATTTCCCCAACTTTAAGTGGCAACAAAAATAGCAGTTTAAAAAAAAAAAAAAAAAAAAGGAAAATGGTGGTGGTCTACGACGGATGTGTCCAAACTTTATCTACTGAGGGCCACATTCTGAAAAATCAAAAGACACCTGGGCCATTTTGATATTTTTACATGTTTTCATTATAGATTTAAACTTTTTCTCTTTAAATACAAAAATTGCACTTTGGTCACCACTGTCCTAGAATGAGTCCGACAATCCAAACCATGGTCAGCACTGATTTAAATATCAGTTTATTTCAGTTTACTCTGCAAGTTTACTCTTTGTCATTACAGCCTGCATCTCAGCTTTGTGTTACCGACGACAAAGCGTACAACTATCATTTTTTTTTAAAGTGTACCACAGGCCAACTTTTAGGATGAGTTCACACTTGTTGTCGGGCACTCTGGTCCGGACCAAGCAAAAAGATTCTTGGTCGTCACGTTAGTGCAGTCTGGTTTGCGTTCACACTTGTATTTTTGTGAGCAGATCAAACAATGCTCTCAGTTAAGCAAAGGCATAAAGTTGCGCGTCACTTGGACGGCATATGTAACGTGTATATTGTCCGATAACCTCATGCACCCAAAACAGCATGACGTGTTCCGGGTCGCATACACTTACAGGCCTTTCCTTTCTATGGTTAATTTGTTTACTATTTGAGACATAACGATGATGATATAAATTATATAAGAGACGTCAAAAAGGTTCCCAGAGATGTGCTGCAAGGAGATGGCGTTTCTGACTATTGCAGCGAACAGTAATGAGCAGCATATTTAGCATATTTTTGGATGATTTTCACTCAGCTTACTGTTGGGTATTGTTATGCATCACCTATCTGGTGTTTTAGTCCGTTGGTGCGGTTCGCATTCACACTTGCCTCACAATAACTAGAGTCTGCTTGCAGGCAGGCTGAAACCTTCTCAGGCGGTCTCGACCACCTTGTTTGGTCCGGTCCTTTTGGTCTTGGACTGTGTTCACACTTCACCAAACAAACCAAACAAACCATGCAAGCAGAACCAATGGACTAGAGTCTGTTTTAACCGGCCCAAAAATGACAAATGTAAACGCACATTAATGGCTCTATATGCAATCAAATTAATCAACCATCCATTTTGGCTTTGCTGTTATTTTGAACTACTTTGGGTGGGAGCATTGATGGCACGATTGGAAGGAAGTACTGTATGTGAAATTATCCATTTTATTAATTAAAGACATTTTCTTTTAATCCCAGCAAGTCTGACTAAACCTTCCTGTTAAGGTGTGTTAGACACATGGAGGTTAGCAAATTGGCGAAAAACTGCAGTAACGGAACCAAAGTTTTATCAATCTTGGCAGACAGAAGAATGTAAAAGGTGGGGGGGCTTGCTTTGAGCTTTACGATTATTTCAGACAGTTAAATCATTGTGAATTTCCATTTCTGCAATCTCATAAAACCAATAATATCAGACTTTCTGGAGGAAGTTGCCATGAGGTGAAATGAAAACCGATGGGAAACTGGCAGTAAAAAATTGACACACTTGTTGGTTCTTTTTTTCATTCATGAAACAGGGCCGAGTGAACACGGATAACATCAGCTGCCGATACATCAAGCTCGTTGGATACGAATGCGCTAAAAAAACAAACAAAACAGCACACTGCGCTGCTCGTACTCACCCTGCTGCTAGCATCTCCCAGCATCTTTCAAGTTCCCAAGGTGTGAGCGGGAGAAGCAAACTTTGGCCGACGAAGTAAATACCTTACACTGTGCCGGGAAAATACGACACTAAAATCTTCCGGGCATTACAAATACGAACCGCTCACTTTTCCTCTCAAACAGCTTGATAAATGTTGAATACATTGTGTGAGGAAAAGGGAAACGCTGTTTGTTTATGAGTGTGCCTGCGGGCGAAAGCAGACGAGGCAAAGGAAGAAGAAGAAAAGAAGACAACAGCGCTGAGTTGGGATTCGTTCTTTTTAGACAGCGCCACCATATTCTCTTCAGGACCAAACAAGCATTGCACCCAGCCACACTATGGGCACATTTTACACCAAATTATGGAATTAAACAAAATATTAAAAATATATTACTATGTATATTGTATATTATTAATAAACATATTGTTGCATCTGTAATGATTACCACTAACCATTATCTCTCTGTGTCACTCTTTAACAACCAAACCAATAATCCCATTATTCTCTTTTATTACATACAATTGTTTGAGGAAAATAAAGTCAATAGTGCAAAATAAGTAATCATAAGCAAAAACTATCACTGGAAAATCCTTGGGCGTTGTGTTCTCACAGCCCTCTTGTTTCCAAATATAAATAAAAATAAATATAACAATAGATTTGAACAGCACAACAGATATTTGTGAATGTAAAAATAGAAGAGAGATGAAAAATATAAATGTCATCACGCTATATTGATCCGATAGCAATCCTACTCTAGTAGCCCGAAATTTAGATCAATCCGCCCACCTGTACTGTTCAGTTAGTAAAGGTTATTACATTGTCTGATGGCAATAGCTTGACCCTGGAATTAGAATTATTTTGATTCCCATTTTTTCCTATGTAAAAAAAAACAACTAAATCCGACGCCAAATAGAATCCTGGCATTCACCCAGCATTCAACCTTAGACTTTCCACTGTACCTCTGATGGGCCAATCTATCTAATATAGATTAGGTGGAGCATTTGTTACTCTATTAAAGGGCATGTATGTAAAAGTTACAATTCCTTTAACTAACTTTAACGGACCTTTGACCTGTACTGTCTATCTACAATCACCTTTGTTGGAATTTTTTCCCACAAACACACTAATTCTTTTCAGAGCAAAAGTGCACCGAACGTTTCGCGCGCCATAACGACACATAACTAAGTGATAATTATTCTCTTTCATTCAAGGCAGGTTCCCATGGATGGAGAATGACTTTACAGCACTGGGAATTATGTGAACAGTACATTGGTCTTGATAGATTGCTAATGGTCCTTTGAGCAATTATCCTTGACCAAAGAGTTTCATTTTAAATGTAGTAATTTTCCATCAAAGCACATGTAGTCAGCACAGAAGACCCATGTGAAAAGAAAAATGACGACATAATTGAGGAGAATAATGAGAAATAATCCACTTAAAAAATTAAAGGTAATTTCCATTTTATGGTATTTCTAATTAAACCTAAGTTTCTCGATGCGTAATGTGTCTTGTGCAATATTTGTTTGCATGAGTGCACAATTTTGCAGTCTCTAGTGTCTGAAAAAGGATGTATGCATGTATGTTTGCGGCAATAACCTGGAAGAGAGTCATTGAAAATATAGAACTACATTGAATTCTAATATTTGGCTGCTCCTCTGTTGCTTTCATTGACCACAGGTACAGTATATACAGTGCCCTCAAGAAGTATTGCAATAGTGATGTCAATTCCTGTATTTTTGCTCTAGAATGAAAACATTTAGGTTTTGACATCAAAAGGTCAATATGAGACCAGAGAGCAACATTTCAGCTTCTATTTCCAGGTACAGTGGTACCTTGGTTAACGTCCGCCCCAGTTAGCACGTTTTTTTTCATGGCTAACATCCAAAATTTTGCTAAAATTTGCCTGCTTATTTAGCATCCAAAATACTGTCCAGTTTGTTTACGCCGCCATCTTGGATCATCTTGCCGAAGACTAAATGTCACGATACTTGCACGTTATTGCGCAAAGCATTGTGGGCCATGGGCGCCATTTTAGAGCAACAGCGTTTGTTTATATCTGATTTGCTGCGCTAGAGGGAGATACACGACATAACAAAATACAAAAGCGAAAGGCGGTGGACCGTACCGAGACGAGGGTGCAAGACCTCCAAATTTTACAGGTTAAAGAGAAGACCAAAAAAGGAACAACGCTACAAGGAAACCGCAGTACCCGGAGAAAACCCCCGCACGGGGAGAAAATGCGAACTCCACACAGAGATGCCCAACAGAGATTTGAACACAGATCTTGCAGATCTCCTGATTGTGTGGCCAACATGCTAACCACTCGGCGACCATGCGGCCCCTATTTTTTTCACATTTTTGCAAATTGTGGTTGCAGCACAATAGTGTTTGTTTTGTGTTATTTTGTTAATTGATGGTTGGGTGGGTTTTTTCCAACAAAACTAAGTAAAAGTGATGTCAAAAGTTCAGTTGTCTGTTCATTTGTCATTTGTAATTATATTTGCATCATTTTCTGCATGTAAAACTATAATTATTGTTTATAAAATGTGTTTTGTGTTAACATTTTGGGTGTCTGGAATGGATTAATTGCATTTACATAATTTTCTATGGGAAAATTTGTTTTGGTTAGAGTCCGTTTTGGTTTGAGTCAGACCTTCTAGAATGGAAACCAAGGCACCACTGTATTTACATCTGGATTGGATGCACAATTTGGAAGATAGCACCTTATTGTTTGAACCCACCCATTTTTCATGTGAGAAAAAGTATTGGAGCAAGTGTGTTTTGTTGCCCGGGTGTGTCCTATTGCATTACTTGCATTACTCATTGCATTACTTATGAATGCAGGCCATCACAGGCCATCAGGCTCCTCAACGAAGCACTCGCACACGCCGCACGCAACACACGCACACACTCATAGCACTTTATTTATTTATTTATTTGTATTATTTACTTGTATTAATGTCTCGTCTGTTGTTGTTGCTTAATTTATTGGTATATATGTTTATGTGTTTATGTTTCTTATGTTCTTATTCTTTCATTTGTTTTCTTTCTTTTCTTGGGAGAATGAACAGAATAAGATTTTCATTGCATGGTATAACTGCTGTTGTACTATGCACATGACAATAAAACTCTCTTGAATCTTGAATCTCTTGAATCTTGAATGCCTACACTAAGTTTCCGATTGGGTAGATTGGATTTGACTGTGCAGACTGCATTTAGAGGTGAAAACAACATGAAAACCAGGGAGCTGGTTATGGGTGAAAAGCAAAGAAATTATGAATTTGAGAGGAGATGGAAAATTAATCTGAACCATTGCACAAACATTGGTCATAGCCAGAACCAATTTGAATGTTCTGAAGAAGAAAGAAACCAAACCACTCTTTGCCAAGAAGAATAAGATGGCCAGGCTGGAATTTGGCAAAAAGTACAGATAATTCAACAATTCATCAGTGCATAAAACTGTCTCAGAATTGTTTGTGCTAACTTCTAAATTGTGCATCTGATCCAGATGTAAATACTGTAATCCCTCTTTTATTGCGGTTAATTGGTTCCAGACCCGACCGTAATAAGTGAATTTCCGCAAAGTAGGATTCCTTTTTTATAAATGGAATATTTTCATAGTTAGAGCATAGAAAACCTGTTTAAGACCTTCTAAATACAAGTTTTAATATTTTTAGAGCCTTGTGGACTTGAAATGACACCCCTGTAGTGACTCTTACACTCTTATTACCCAATACAGTAGATATAATCATTTAAAACATAAATAAAATGTGCTCCTGACGTATGGACAGGAAGTGACATTGGGGGTTCAGAGTTGAGTTTTAGCTGGATAGTAGCCCGTGTTATTAACGGGCCACGTCTGTTTTAGTACCAACTTTCCAAGTAGACAAAAGATGGAGAGTCTGCACCTGATTGCTGTCATGTAATCTTTACGCGGTATTTTTCAGAAGGCAGTACTTATTTCTCTTCTTCAGTCCAAAATTGGAAATTGCTCATGCTTTCTTTACTTTCTCATCGGCAAAGAAATATTGGGCATGTAGCGAGTTCTTTATTTTGTTGATTTTTCTGTGAAAGGTGAGAGACGGCGAAATGGGGGAAAAAATTAATACAACCACTTACTGTGACAACAACAAACCACACGCACATGCAAACTGGATATTCGACGGTAGAACTGAGCAGAAAGCAACATTTCTACAAGCCATTATCGCAATCACTGATGCAAACTGATTTTTAGAGCATTTACTTTAAAGGACACTTGATATTGTGAATATACTGATTTACTAAAAATACTCTATAGAAGGCACTTTGTAAAGGTTATTCAATGCATGAGAGTGCATAGAAATACTTTGTTTTAGCTTTTCTTCTTTTTCAGGTAGTATAGTTGTATTTGGCATTTAACAAAAGCTTTTAACTTTTCTATCATGCCTAATTTCAGAGCACAGTGGGCATTTTAGCAATCATTTTTTTCCAGAGAAATTACAGTGATCATAAATGCATTACAGCAGGCCGGTTTGCTGCCATCTCCTGCATAGAGTGCACTGCAGGGCTGTGATGAGGACGGGGAGAGACAGATGAGAAAAGGCTACACCCTTCTGTCCGCTGCATGCATCGTTAAATGGACTGTTGCCATGAAAAATGCCTCGGATGTCCTTACCAAACTCTCAACGGACTCCTTCGATTTAATTTCATTGTGGACTTCTTTTTAAAACACCTTTTGTGAGATGATGAGATTGAAGTTCTTTCCTCCAATGCACATTTAAATTAAATGTTTTTTCATTGACTGTTTATAGGACCCAGTCCAGGGTGTAACTTGCCTCTCGCCCGAAGGCAGCTGGGATAGGCTTCAGCATACCCCCACGACCCTAATGAGGATAAGCGGCATAGCAAATGGATGGATGTTTATAGAGCCCTCGGCCATGCATCAGTCTGGCTATGCTAAAATAAATACTTCCAGATATTAAGCAACATATCTCCTTTTTGAAATAGTCATTGAACACTTGTTATTTGTTGTATGTAGTGAAGGCATGGATGAGAGCTATCTCACTTTTCTATCTCAGTTGAGCGCAGACTTCCACCAATAAGACGATTTCAGTGCAGGTCAAAATAGTTTAAGCTATTAAATACATTTCAATGATTATCATTGTTACTATGATAGCTTCTTTAAACACATCAATATAAATAGATTCAAATATACATACTACAAGTTATTCCTTGAATTCATTAACGTCGTTCACGTTCTTGATCAAAGTGCTGGGACTTGCAAATGTCTTTGGTCTCAAAAACAAAGCAGAGACTCGTGATGTAAGTGTGTTATTTTGAAAAGAAAAGCAGAGTCAACCGTCAATGATGACCAGTGATGTTGGTAACGCGTTACAAAGGAATGCGTTACTCTTGCATAACCACTTTTTTCGGTAACGAGTAATTTAAAGCGTTACTATTTCAAAACAAGTAATCTGATTGAAGTTACTTATCCAAAGCCACTTTGCGTTACTGTTTTTCAACAAATAGAAAGCAATCATTGCCGCTGTGACGGCGGCGAGTGACGTGTGTCGACAACAATGGCGGCAGGAGGGAGCTCGGCTTTTGCTAGGTGGAAATACAGTCACTACTTCGAGTTGGTGTCCAACAAAGATAGGAATATTACGGATCGTTGTACGCTCTGTCTTGGAGACAAACTGTTATCTGCCTTCAATAACCTACATCAAACTTGAAGAAACATTTGGACTCGCAGCACGGCACAGTCAAGCTCACGGCGAAAGTTCCTACTGATGGAGCAAAAAGGAGAGCTACGAGTGCAGCAGGTCCGACGCCACTCAAACAACAGAAACAGAAACTGACGATGGTTTGGTCAGGGTGGCCTGGCTTGGGGCGTTTTATTTCAATACCGCCATGTCTGTGTCATGTAGTTACTTATTGCGTTATTTTTGGTTGCACTGTGAGGCAGCGAGGTTTGATGAACTCCCGGATGGTTTGTGTTAGGGTGTCAGACAGACATTTTTACGGACGTCTCAATTGTCCAATCACTACTCTGTTTTCCGCCATTCACGGGTGGTCCGGGATCCTAAGCACCTCACCGTAAACCAAAATATCACCACAATTTATTTTATCACACAGTGTTTAAAAAAAAAATAAACCAAGTATTCTTATCTTTTTACCAGCAACTATTTTGATACACCTCTTTTACTGGCTTATAGAGATGTACATCAAAATGATGGACATTGAGTGGATGTAGTTTGAAAATGCATTATTTGAAATTATTCCCAAAATCATTTAAAAAAAAAAACACACAATACACTAGGTCCCCAGCTTACGAACACCCGACTAGCGAACACTCGCGGATACGAACACAAGCCGACTGGTCTATATTTTATTTTATTTTGCCTTGTAGTCAGTCGCTCGAGCAGTATTTATACTGCTACTGTACATGCTTGACCAGTAGAGAGCACTGTGACACTGCTAATGCAGCCTTAGAGCTAATGAGACAAAAATAGGAAGAGTTAGATGCTGGGGAGATAAAGCTAAATGAAAAGCTAAATTGTACAACCCGGACAGAGCGTGTGATTAAAGTTTATGAAGAGTTAATAGGCCTGCTTAATTCTACACCACCCACAGAACAATACCTCTTTTAGAAGAGTCTAACGATGACAACAACTTGTCCTTTTTTTCAAAAACTCCTCCTCCAACTCCTCCACAAGGACTTATGCTCGGCCACTCCTCTTCAAAGGTAAATAACATTTACGTATTATTATAATATCACTTTTATTATTGTTTTTTTCATTAATTAATATTGAGAAAAAAAATCCTCGTTTAATATTACTACTACATCCAAACTCATATTTACATACATACGCATATACTGTATATGTATACACGTACATGTAGTACCTATATCATTGGTAATATTACCTTTTCCCCTACTTAGGAACAAGTCGACTTAAGAACGGTCGTCTGGAACCAATTGTGTTCGTTAGTTGGGGACTTAGTGTGCAATAATTCTTACACTATGGAGTTTGTATATAATCCTCCATCTTGGCAGTCAAATTCACTCATTCATTCATTCAGCAGAGCATAAAAATATCTTGCTGGCATTTGACTTGAAGTGACTTTAAGTAAAAAAAAAAAAAAAAGCTTAGGCTTTTCCACTATGGAAGAATGGCAGTGACAAACACCTTCCAGCTCAAGCACGCCTTCAGTACTGCAAGTGCCTCCCGTATGACATTTTTATGTAATTTATGGTCCGATTATGATGTCACACTTATGTTAAAGACGTTATACAGACTGTGAAAAACCATGGTGTATAATAAATGCTTCTGCAACATTATATTACCGACGATATGCTGACAAACACAAACTGGTAAGCACCGTGATCCAACTCCAGTGTGCAGTAGGGGTGTGCAGATTGATACTGAAATATTAATACTTCCGATAACAGATCTTTTCACTCTAAAATCCATTTTCAAATCAAAATATTGATACTTTTGATACTTCAGTCAGAGGCAATGTATATCATTAACAGGAACACAGTGGAAAGTAACTAAATTATTGAGATCTAAATAGTAATGAGGTCTAACTAATGAGGTCTAAATAATACTCGGTTGGTGGGAACTACTTTTTCTTCCGCCTGAGTAAGTGTGTAATGCGTAAGCACAGCGGCACACTGCTCAGTCAGTCAGACCGTCTCAGCCTGTTGAAACGATGGTCGATCGTAAATGGAGACATGTGTGAATTGTCATTTTTATAGTAGTTCTTAATAAATAATCATTTATTTGAATGGTTTTATTATTTTACTTACGTTCTTTTTTATTGTTTAAAACACCATTTTCACATATTTTATATGATTCTATATTGTATGGCTATATTGTAAATCACGCCGCTACTCGATATACTTCATTGTTTAAAGTAAAGTAATAAACTACACTACTTTTAGATTTTACCAGACACATTAGGTGGCTTTGTATCGGTATTGGTGTAAAGGACTGGAATCCTCTTCCACTCCTCTACACTTTGGACGTTAGACACCCTGGAGTTGTCCACCTTCCACTTGAGGACGTCCGACAGATGGGTTCATGTCTGGAGACATATTTGGCCACTCCATCAGCTTCACCTTCAGCTTCTTCAGCAAGGCACTTGGAGGTGTGTTTGGGGTCATTCTCATGTTGGAAAATTGTCATGGAGCCCAGTTTCTGATGGGAGGGGATTGTGCTCTGTTTCAGAACATCACAGTACATTTCCCTGAATGAACCACAGCTCCCCAGTGCTGGTGGCACACATGCAGCCCCCGACCATGACACAGAAACAATTGCCTTGCTACTCACTTTTTCCTTGAATAATAAATCTGTATTGCTTTACAGGCTGTACACTGACGACTGTACAGTACAGTAGAACCTCGGTTTGCGTCCACCCTGGTTAGCATGTGTTTTGGTTAACGTAAAAAAGTTACGCCACAATTTTGCCTGGGTGTGCGAGAATTCTCTGGTTAGCGTGCAATATGGTGCATGTCTTGTCGTGTTGTTAATACAGTCCGTAAGTCCAATCGTGCTCTTAATGTATTTAAAAAATGATTATTTGACAGTCGTCCGACACCTTCTTCACAGAAGTACAGATGACGTCTCAAGAAGCCTTTCCCTTGTTATTTGACAGACAGTTTATTTCCCATGTGTTCCTATTACTCCAAAACATGCATCTAATTAAATTCAGGTTTGTGTCAAATAGTACAAAAAATGGTTCACACAAATAAAGGCCAAAAAAAAAATCCCTGACCAATACCACTCATCATAAATAAATTGAAAAATGTACAGTTAATCCATGTAATCAGTATTGGTATCTGTATCGGTATTAGTATCTCCCATCCCACACAGGGAGGATCGGAATCGGAATCGGTAGCCTAAAACCTTGATCGGCGCATTCGTAATTTATCCATCCATTCACCCATCCATTTTCTACATCGCTTATCCTAATTAGGGCCGCGGGGGTATGCTGGAGCCTATCCCAGCTGACTTTGGACGAGAGTACTGGTCCTCCCTGGACTGGTCGCCAGCCAATCGCAGGGCACATATAGACAAACAACCATTCACAAACAAACAATCATGTACAATTTTACAGTCGTCAATTAACCTAACATGCATGTTTTTTGAATGTGGGGGGAAGACCAAAAAAGGAATAACGCTACAAGGAAACCGGAGTACCCCCACCCATGGGGAGAACATGCAAACTCCACACAGAGATGCCCAAACGGAGATTCGAACCCAGGTCTTCCCAATCTCCTGACTGGGTGGCCAACATGCTAACCACTGGGCCACCGTGCGGCCTAATTTATATATAGATATATATTTTTGGATTGTTTTCTGCATGTAAAACTTAATTATGATATGTTAACATTTTTACCTTTCTGGAACAAATAAATTTGATTTACATTACGGTATTTGTTATGGGAAAATTTCTTATGGGAAACCTACTGGAATGAATTAATGACGTGTACCAAGGTTCCGCTGTGTATACGAGTTTCATTTCTGTGGTATGGTCCATTGAGACGCTCTGCTGCAATAAAAATGGCTGCTTTGTTGTGGGTTCACTGCATAGCAAGCTGGCCTTGACTTATGGTGATGAATGGCAAACTGTTAACAAACTAACTAGCAATGTATAAATAATTTATACACCCCACATAAGGGCACACTTGTAGAAAAGATAGGAAAAAAAAGCCAAAGGCGTCATGCGAGCACTGCTCATAAAAAGGACATCCTTGTCACCCAGGGTCAAACGTCTCCTGAGTCAGGATGGAGGCCTGGAAGAGAGGTCAGGGATACCATTATTTAGCCACAGAAAAGCGAGGCCAAGCTCAAAGAGAGAGCTTAAAAAGAGGTCACCCGAACTTGCTTCTCTCCACTCTCACATCCCCCAATTCTGCCAGAGGCAAATGGTCTTGGCGGGGGACTGAGCGGCTGTACACATTACAGCCAAGATTCAACAGCGAGAGTCAAAGAAGGCCTGTAATTTCTGCCATTTGAGAGTGTGAGCTGAAAAGCAGAGTGATGGCCACTTTTCTATTATTATTCCTTTTGCAGAGTGCTGGCTGACGGAAACAACCAGGCTTTAGGAACATGTCCATCAGTCGCTGCAAGCGTTCACAAATTGTATTTGTAATGCCGTCATGTACGGTTTGCAACTTTAAAAAGCAAGCGTGTTAGAGCAGACAAAATCCCACCCTGCTTCTGTCCTCCTTTCCATCATGACATGTGTGCTGGCTCCCCATCAGTACCACTGGAAAGAAATACCTACCTCCAATTAATCAATCACAAGTCAACAGCAGTGCTGCTCTGATACTTCCTGCAGAAAGTGTGTGTAGGATTGACTCCTAATAAACCACAGTCCATGCTCATATATGAAATACACAACCCACCGCAACGCTGCGACCACTAAAATGTGCCTTAACAAAAACAACAACGCACACTCTTGATTGACATTGCCAGACAGGTATTAATTGAACCTTTTTAGCAGTTTTGTCAGTGGTGTAGAAATGCACTGCACCATCCTGAGGGAAGGTTCTAATATTTTGGTGACTGTGCTGTGCTGCGTTTCACATCACTGCAAGCCACAACCAAACATGTTATTGAATAAATTTGACGGTGTCAATCAACACTGAGCATCTTTGTCAGTAAAAAAATAAAATGCTGCTGGTGGTTATATAGTAGAATTACATGGCTGAGGTCTATTCACGCTCAATCATACACTTATTGGGAAGATGAATAGAATTACATTTTGGTGTCTATGCAACCACAAGAAAACATCATATAGGCTTTCACCCTCAATTAAAATGATTTCCTGAAATTACGACGGCATTACCAGCGGCTCTCTTTAAAAACTATTCTCCACGGTGCAGATGCTCCAGCCATGCTCATGAATAAAGACGTTCAATAGAAAAGGAATAGCCTGTGCATATTAATGCTATAATAGTTCATGTTGATGGGTAAACTTGTTTACAGACAGAGAATAAATCATTTGACAGAGACGTGATTGTACACGAGTTTAGCCAATAAAGACACAGAGTGGGTGGCTGAGCCATTAAGGTAAAAATATATATCCAGTACAGTATTTTGACTTTTTTTGTTGAGCTGGAATGGCACCTGTGTTATCTTTTTTCCCCCTCAACAGCTCGAATTCTTCCTGTTTCTAGGAGGAGGTAAATGAGTTCTTAGAGAGATTGCTCCTAGTTATCTGATCATAGCATCGGGTCACATGGGCATGGAACTGCACCACCTGCACTGCCCTGTGTATGTGTGTGGTCAACTGTAAGTGTGTTTGTCTATGCAGGACTGTGTGTGTATGTGTGTGTGTGCGTCTGCTGCAAGGTTGGCCAGATGCTCCTTCTCGGTGAACACAATGAATGACATAAAAGCCGTTAAGCCAAACATGGCTGCACTGGCCACTGGTTTACCTAAGACTGATAGGACCATCTGCTCAGGTGACTCTGGCTTCCCCATTGCCTGTTAATGCAACTGAACCTTATCTGCCAAGGTGGGGCCCCACTGCTGATTAAAAACATCAGGACTTCAACAATTGTCTGTGTGGATTTGTGCATGCTCGCATGCGGCTGTGTATGCAGGTGCACACCTGAAATGGAATCAGAAGGAGGTTAAATGGGCAGACTCTAACTCAGTTTGACTAGGTCTAAGCGGCTGCACTATTGGCACTTTTCTGAGATTATCCACCTCAAAGGGAAATGTGAGGAAAACTCCATCAAGGTGCGCCCTGGGTCAATGGTGATTTTCATCAGCAGCAGGCAGCTGTTTCAGAGACAAAAACAAAATAATTACCAATCAGCTAGCAACTAGCTGATGAACATAATGGAGCATTTAACAGCTAACAAGCCTGTTATTTATCTCAGGAGATGGTGGGTTGTAAAAAAATAAAAACATTTTGAAAAAGGTAGGGGTAGTATAAATTAGACTTAAAACACCAAAATGGAAGAATTGTCCCATAGAATAACTTCTAAATTTGAATGTACACAGGCTCGTGATATGGATTTTGCATAATTTTACATAACAGTCAACTAATTGCTTTTAAGAACTTTTAACCATTGCTTCATCTATATTTAGTATTTACTTATGAATTGTGTCTTTCATTTTCTTCCAGCATGTATCTTTATTGTGCTCGGCTTTATTTTAATGTCTTTACTTATTCTAACATATTTATTTTCCATTTATTATTAACTATTTTTTCCCATTTCATTAGAATAGAATAGAATGCCTTTTATTGTCACTACACACAATGAGAATTGAAGCAGCTCCTTCCCTGTACAAATAATATACACACAGTAGACAATACATGCACATTTACAGCAAAGAATAAAATATCATTTCAAGGAAGTTAAGAATGAGGTGATATGTTAAGGAATATAAGTAGTGGTATGATAGTGCACAGTGTACAGAGAGAAATTCACATTGTTTCAGTCATATTTGTAGACAGAGGAAAGAAAGGGCGGGACGGGGGGGGGTGTCGGTGCGTTTTGGAGTTCAGTGTGGTTATGGCTTTGGGGAAAAAAAATGTTCTTCAGCATGGTGGTCCTGGTTTTGACACCCCTGGAGCGCCTTCCAGAGGGCAGCATCTTCACTAGTCCAAAGCCAGGGTGGGAGATGTCCTTGACAATCTTGTTGCTCTGCTGAGGCTTATTATTACTCTTATTATTACATTTTTTTACTTGTATTTTCTAGCTTATTTTTAACATTTTTATTTTTCCTTTAACGCTGCACAAGCCATATTGTGTCAGTTTTTTTGTTTTTTAACTTATATTTACATATTAGTATTTTAAATGATTTAAGTTATAAAGACATCTCTAAAGCTGTGGGACTCCAGTGAACCACAGTGAGAGCCATCGAGGAAAAGGCTTCTTGAGACGTCATCTGTACTTCTGTGAAGAAGGTGTCGGACGTTTCGCTCCTCATCCGAAGAGCTTCGTCAGCGAACTAATAAGTGCTGGTAGCTTGTATGGTATGCAAAGAGCACTACATTGGGGAAACTAAGCAAATGCTCCAAAAAAGGCTTTATCAACATCGCAGGGACAATTCTAGTGGTCCTCAATCAGCAGTACATCTACACCTGAAAGCTACCAATCACTCTTTTCAGGACAGCGAGGTAAAGATTTTGGCCAAAGAAAACAGATGGTTTGAAAGAGGAGTAAAGGAAGCTATTTTTGTCAAACAACAGAACCCATCATTGAATCGGAATGGTGGTTTGAGGTTTAATTTGGACCCTGTGTTCAGCAGGTTACTGAGACCAAAACCCACAGCTCTTAGTCTTGCAAATGAGGTGAAGCCAGGGCCGAGCCAGACAATAGATGCTAACAAGCCAGTATCAGAGTCGTTCATACCCAATTCAGGGAGCGACACTTCCCTTTTATCGGAGGTGTTAATAACAGGATAGGATTATACCACTACTCCGCCCAGGCTTAGTGTAACGAACCAATAGGAGGAGGGTGTTGGCACACCAATTCCGCCCACTCTTACTGTATTTAAGGCCTAAGCTACCAGCACTTATTAGTTCGCTGACGAAGCTCTTCGGATGAGGAGCGAAACGTCCGACACCTTCTTCACAGAAGTACAGATGACGTCTCAAGAAGCCTTTTCCTCGATGGACAACTCCTGTACGACTGAGAGCCTACTCAGACGCACAGTGAGAGCCATTATCCACAAATGGATAAAACATGGAACAGTGGTGAACCTTCCAGGAGTCGCCGGCCCACCAAAATTACCTCACTTGCCTCAGTTAAGGCCAGTGTTCATGACTACACCATAAGAAAGACGCTGGGCAAAAACGGTCTGCATGGCAGAGTTCCAAGACCAAAACCACTACTGAACAAAAAGAACATTATGGCTCGTCTCAATTTAGCCAAAAAACATCTTGATGATCCCCAAGACCTTTGGGAAAATGTGGTCTGATGAGACTAAAGTTGGAGCTTTTGGAAGGTGTGTGTCCCATTACATCTGGTGTAAAAATAACGCTGCATTTCAGAAAAAGAACATCATACCAACAGAGTAAAATATGGTGGTGGTAGTGTAATGGTTGTGTCTATACAGTGTGTGTGTGTGTGTGTGTGTATATATATATATATATATATATACATATACATCTGTATACTTAAGTGTTTTAGATCATCAAACAAATTTAAATATTTAAATACTAATATTTAAATATTAGTCAATGACAACACAACTGAACACAAAATGACACACACACCCATATACGTATATATTTTACGCTGTTGCACAACTTAAGGAGGTTCTAAGTTGAGCTTCAAAATGCAAAAAGAAGAAATAGGACTGAGACAAAAACATTTTGAGTAAGCAATTTATCGAAAACAACCATTAATTTGCACTGAAAATGGCTGTTCATCTGTTGATCAAAAGTTGATCAAAACTCAAACAAACCCTAAACTCCCTCAAAAATAAAAGAAAATATTCAAAAAAGGACTCAGTAATGAGTACCTGCACCATTCTTGTTAATCACCTCAAAAATTTGTTGGGCATACTTAATGCACCAGGTGGTGAAGATGGCTTCACAGAGGGCATCCACTGTCTGGAGCTCATTTCCATTTTTGGAAACTTCCCTTGCCATGCATCCCCAAAATCTTCTCAATTGGATTTAGATCAGGGGAACACGCATGATGGTCCAAAAAGAGTGACGTTATTCCTGTGGAAGAAGTCCTTTGTCAGGCGGGCATTGTGAACTGCAGCATTGTCCTGTTGAAAAACCCAGCCATTACTACACAGACAAGGGTCTTCAGTCAGGAGGGATGCCCCCTGCAACATCTCCACATAGCCGGCTGCCGTTTGACGCCCCTGCACAACCTGAAGCTCCATTGTTCCATTGAAGGAAAAAGCACCCCAAATTATGATGGCACCACCTCTACTGTGCCATGTGGAAAAAAATCTCATTATCATACCAGTAATGTAGGAAGCCATCAGGACCATCAAGGTTACATATTTTCTCATCAGAGAATAAAACTTTCTTCCACCTTTCAATGTCCCATGTTTGGTGCTCTCGTGCAAACTCAATTTTGTGGCGTTGAAGGAGACGAGGCCTTTGAAGACCTTTTGTGTTCTTAAAACCCTTCGCTCGCAGATGCCTTATGATTGTTATTGGACTGCACTCGGCATCAGTACCAACCTTCATTTGGGCCGAGGATTGTCCAGTCACAGTCAATCGGATCGTCCGTCTCAGTTCCGGTGACATTGTTTTGAGTCTGGCACTTGACTTTTTTGTTCCATAACCCTCAGGATCTTTTAAGAAGTTTAAATGACTGTTTTACTGCATCCAACCTAAGCAGCAATGACGCGCTGCGACAGGCTTTGCTTATGCAGCACAACAATCCCATCGCATTGCAAGAGAGAAATCTTTTTTGCCTTTGTCATCATGAGATCATGGCATGACATGATTTGGATTGTTAAAGGCTGTGGTCTGAAACAGTTGATCAGGCTGATGAACAGCCTATTTCGCTTTATTGATTGTTTGCAATAAGTTGCTCAGTCCAATTTTTTTTTTTGTCTCACTCCCATTTCTTGTTTTTGCCTTTTGAAGCTCTGTTTAGAACCTCCTTAAGATCCAAAAGTGCAAAATGTACATTTTTGCAAAAACCAGGAGTGTATAAATATATATTCAAATTCTGGATTACAACTGTTAACTTGTGTTTTATAAGAAACAAATGAAACAATGATATGATTCAATACAAAATTTCACAACTGACATATATTTGCAACAACCAACTTTTTTTTGGGGGGGGGGGGGGGGGGGGGAATTCCTTTTTTTGGTCATTTGACCACATGGCGCTAGGTGGAATTTAGATGCACACTAAAAAAAAAATACTTCAGGTTGATTTCATAATTGAGTCACAAAATACACATGAGGCACTGAACCCCAATGCAGAGTTGCCACGGAAACTGTAGCTATACCATTTTTTTTAAAATTATTTTTGCTTTATCATATAATGTGTACGGTCAAATCAGTTCATTCAGACTGGCATTGGTACAAGCACGGCTTCATACGCATTTTTCATGGATTTTCAGCTACTCCCACTAAACTACTACATTTTTCCATCCTATTTAATTGCAAACCATACGATGTCTTTATATCGTAAGGCAGCCCTTTTAAACACAAATAACAACAACAAACCGATATAACATAAAACTTGGAGACCACTCAGAAAAAGTTTTCCCACTAAAGTGGAAGCTGTTATAATTGCAAAGCGGGGATCAACCACTTATTTTCTTCCATTTTCACTTCCTGGAGGTGTAATTATAGTTTTTTTTTTTGGGTCATTCCAGTAAGTAATTCCGCTGCAGGAGCAAAAGCATCTGTTCCACAATACAGTACCATAGCAATGGAAAGTTCTTTTTATTTGTGTTTTTTATTTTAGTGTTTTAATTTTGTTAATTAATTATAATGAATCTATGAATTTGAATCCAGGTCATTCTTATTGACATGGGTGCATTTGGTAAATTACAGCCACAGAACCTTTTTCCTTCCCTACCAGATGAAGTCTGCGCAAGATCATTCATGCATTTATCATTTACTGGGCTGCTTAAGACAGGCTCCTCGTTGTTTCGGGTTTTTTTCTACTGCATAGGAGGAGCACGGCAGCACAGTCACATGAAACTTTATCACATCTGCCAGCTGTTTGCTGTTTCACAGCAGTACAACCATTTTAAAATGTTTGCAATTCCAAAGGTAAGAGTGTAAAATATCACTGCAGGAAGTGCTGCCAGGCAGAGGCGAAGCCATTGATTGAACCGTGTCTTATCTGATTCCATTTCTTATTCAATTAACACGGCTTTGTTTGTTCAAATTTTAATATAACAGCAGGTTGAGGTTGAACAAATGATATAAAACATCATTATAAACCCCAATCCCATTTTCCCACGGGAGACCATTGCAATTTTTAACACCAAAAATAAGACTTAAACTCAGTTCATTGGCATTCCTTTAAAAATAATAATGACAATACACTTTCCCAAAGGGGAAGGAATAAATGCGAGACATTTCAGAAGTCGTGGGCTTGAAATTGTCCTTACAAGTCATAAGCGCTGTTTAGTGTTTACCATTTGCCATTTTAACAATGTAACACTGTATTAAATTTGACAAGTACAGTAATCCCTCATTTATTGTGGTTAATTAGTTCCAGGCCCGACCGCGATAAGTGAATTTCTGCAAAGTAGGATTCAATGTTAATAAATAGAGCCCTGTAGACATGAAATAGCACCCCTATAGTCACCTTTACACTCATATTACCTAATGTAGTATATATAATCAAAGAAAATAAGCCACTTAAGACATAAATAAGACTTGTGCTTGTGTGTGTTTCAATAAACGTCTTCCGGACGTGTGGACAGGAAGTGACGCTGGGGATTCTGAGACGAGTTTTAGCTGGAGTACGGTCACAACAGTAGCTTGTGTTATTATGATGATGATGACAATGATTATGATGACTGTTATTATTATTATTATTATTATTATTACTATTATTATTATTATTATTATTATGTTATTGCTGTGCCTGTTATGAAATGAGTAATTATAAAATAATAAAAGCCTGTCGTTGGCGATCAAGTCTGGAGCGTGTTACTAGTGACACCTAGTAGCCAGTGTAGACTGCAGTTCAGCAACATCTTGTATTGCCTTAAACTGTATTTGCATTTTAGTTCATTTAGACCTTTTATGAAAACGCTTAATTTAGGCCAAGAATAGGTAACCTTTGCTTAAATATGCATTTTTGGACTAATAATAGACCACAGTCAAACACGAAACAGGGATCATTTATTAATTAATTTGTTTTTGAAAAACCACGATACAGTGAGGGAGTGATGTTTGAACCTCGATGGAGCGAGGGACGACTGTACAATGAATGCACTTTGATTTGTTTTGTTTTTTAAATAAGACCAGCATGACAAGACTTCACACAGAAAGAGAGTGCCGGCCAAGCATTCAGGATTTAGTCAATGCACAGAAATGTAATCCACCCATTTGTTGTTTGTTCTTAAACCTGATTGGACGTTAATCGATGCATTCAGTGAGGCAGATTCTGTGGGAAAATTAGTTGTCTTGCTGGAAATGACATAATAACAATTACCTTTGTTGAACACACACACTGAAAATCTCAAATATTTTTAAGCCCTCAGACTAAAGTCTGAGTCACGTCCGGATCATTCTGTACATTTACGTGTACTTTACGTGTACTTTTTTTAAAAAAAATTATTGCATAAATTGGCGTAAAACTGGTTTTTAAACACGCATGTAAACACCTTAATTAGATCGTGTTTGGCTTTTTAAAAGTCATATTAACATACCTAGGTTATGCGATTGGAAACAAGTTCTGTCTTTTGCATGTGTGTACTACTGGAACGGAGCGGGTGTTCTGTGCACATGCCAGTCTTTATGGCGAGATGTAACCCGGAATTAATTGTGGCCAAGTGGGTCATGATTGTGTAGAAATTGTTAAATGTTCGCTATATGCACATTGCTAGCAACTGTTGAAGCTAATATGTTGTTCAGTGGTTGTTGCTTGAAGCTAAGCGAGTATGTGCCCATGTTCGGTAGATTCAAATGTTGCCGGGTCACTCGTGAATGTGGACAAAAACAGAAAAAGACAAAAACAAAAATGGTGTTAGTGGAGACATATTGCAGTACATATAAATGGAGGAAGCCTAACAGTTGTACTTTGTGATGTAAAAAGTAGCCAGCACACTGCGGCAACCTATAATGTTTTTGTGCAAATTTCTAGCCATTCAGGTCAAGATGCTCAAAATAAATTGAGTAGAGGGCAACAATTGTGTTTGGCAGGTAAGTGTTTTGTGTAATCACATCAACGAACACATAGCTGATAGCACATGTAGCTAATAGAATTCCTTCTCATGCACATTTGCAGTGGAGACACAGTTGCCAGGTGTTGCGAGACAAACAAGCGACTAGCTCTAAAAACGAGCCAAAAACAGCAGGGAACTTCGGAATCGCAAGTGACCCAAAACAACAGGAAACCTGGGGAGTTGTAAGCACGTTTGTAAAAAAACCCCAAACCAAATAACCAAATCTGGCAACACTGGCCAAGATGCCTTGTTTATATGTGACATAACAGGTCAATCGGAAAAGCCATCTAGCGTTTCTGGAGGCACACAGCGTACGGCCAATAATTGCAGTGGAGCTAGTGCATACAAACAGGGATGTCACGCTGAGGTGTGAAAAATGGGAAAAACTGATTATTTCAGTAATCTGACTAATTTAGTGCATGGAAACGTACTGAGTGATGTCAAAGTCCAAGTCGAGTTTCAAGTCTTTAACGATTTTGTCAAGTCCAAAGTCATCAAAGAGTGTGACATGAGTCTGACGCGAGTCCGAGTCACATGACTCGAGTCCACACCTCTGCTAATAAGCTTTTAGGAGGAAGGGTGTTTACCGCTACCACTCAGGACCAGGTGGCACGCAAATACAATTAACAGATCAATTTACTATCACAGGTGTGAACATTTGCCCAGCACAGGACCTTCTCATGTACATGCACGAGCACAGTTGCCCAACTTGGACATGTTGTGTCATGAATACAACATACCACTTACTGATGAGTGTAGAAAGCAACCAGAACGACTCCACAAAGCCAAAGCCCACGGTATGCTCAGTAAAAAAAACAAGCATGAATCACAGAAGAGTGCAAGAGCCTGTAGGCCATCATAGGCCACCTTATGTTGTTAAGATTTGGACTTTTTGTTTTGTCATGTTATATAAATGCGTGTGAATAACTACTAGTTCTAGTCAGTAGTTGTAAAACGACACCTCGTTGCTCTTGCTATTTACTACACTTGCCGCCATTGCCAAACAAAGAGGCTTGCACTTGACCTAAATGTATGTGAAAGGAAAACGTGAGGGTTTTTTTTCCCCTTAAAAATAATGCAAATAGAACGGCCAAACAACCGTATGCAAAGCATTCTCATTTCAAAAGCAGTGTGCAGAACAACAGGCATAAATAAATAAAGAAATAACACAATGGCACAATAGCAGTTTCCACAATGATTTCCGAGCCTGGCTTGTACAATAGTGCCAAAAGGGCTTTCAAATTGCAGATTTGCATCTGAAAATACACTTCTTTTCAACCTAATCTGCCATCACATGTAGGAAACACACAGTGGCAGATTTGCTAAGTCATTTGCTAAGTGAGAGGACTTTATATAAATGTCCTTTACTCCCTACTATATCTCTACTGTATATATTTTCTTTGTCATGCGTTTATGAATGAATAAAACATTTCTCGTTTTCTTTTTTACATGAAGTACAATCACTATAAAGAGTAAGTGTATAAAGAGATGACCGACAAATCAGGATTAGAATGCCTTGTTGATGTCATATTGACACGCTCATTACTGCAGTAATAAGATGTTCAAGTAATAGTTCTTTGTGAGCATTTCTTATAGAGTGGTTTTTGTTATTAATCCGTTCTAAAGGGTCAGTCTGAAACTGAATCGTATGACCCCATGGTTGAGCAGTACTCAAGAAAAATGCACCACTCAGTTGCAATTCACTGCATCCTGAAGCTGCACTCTAAGCATCGTGGAAACTGTAGTTCTTTTAGCCATAATATAAGCTGTAGGGTTCAAATCATAAGAAAAAAGTAGCATTGGAAATCACGGTACCAGTGACATCATAAGTCTCCTTCTTTGTCTATCAGCTAAACGTCATTTTATTTAGGGATGTCCAATAATATAGGTCGACTGATATTATTATTTTTATTATTTAAAAATGAGACATTGGTCCACGTCAGTATCGCTTTTTCCGCTCATAATGATATCGACTGCCAGTGATGACGTCAAGCTCCACTCAGGAACAAAGCTTGCTAGCTCAGTATGTCTGCGGTGTGAAATTATTTTCAAGTTTTGCCTTCGGATTGTAAATAGGCAATTTGCAATGACTGTAAAGCACTGCTAAGGGGGGAGTAATCTTCCTTTAATACTTCTAATCTAATATCACACCTCAGGACTCGTCACTTGGAGTCACATGCTGCTAGTGCATCTGCAGCATAAAAATAAGCAACGGCTTCGGCGGCAATCAGCGTTTCATACTTTGCATTTTACTTTGTCCTTATGCAGATGTTTCCAAATTGTATCATCGCCAGCATTATTTATTTGACTTGCAGCTTATTTCTGAATGTAATAAGTCGAACCTGTCGTACTTGTTGATATCAGGAAGTCATGTTATTTTAGTTCATTAGTGGTCATGATTTTCGTGCCAGACTATATCAGCATATCAATAAGAAAGCCAATAGGGACTCAGTTAGTTATTTAAAAATGGACATGATGTGGTACATACTGTAAGTATATCTGATTGTAAATTTGCTGAATTTTATGGTAATGGGAATGGGAATGGTTAAATTTTATTTGAACATGCATACAAGTTACAATGGAATGCATTGTTTGAGTTCCTTGATCAATCAATAATTTGATTCCACATACTGAAATGCTGTGGCTTTTTAGCGTTGTTCTCACGTATAAGTGTTTCAAGTTGAGTTTTTCCCTAAGATCATATTTCTCCTCTCACGTAGAAACATATCGTATGACATTTTTGGGTAACGGGTTATTGTTTGCTTTATGCATTATTTTAGCTGTTTGAAAATGTACTAAATCAGCGAATTTTAATATTTGTGATTTTAAAAATAAGGGATTTGGCATTATGGATTATCTGTCAAGAGCCGAGGAGCTGTCGAGTGCTTGACCCCCAGTAGGCAGAGACAGGCGTTGGTGGTGGAAAATAAAACTACTTTAATTAAGCAGGTGCTTAAAAAAACAACAGAAAGCGACAGAGGTGAAAAAGGCTCTGTGGAAAATCATGCATGGAAGACTTGGGCTGCAGTAACAGGTAAGGGAAACGTCTAAGTGACAGCACAGGCGAGGTACACATATAGGCAACGAGCAAAGAAACAATGAACCAGCACCATACCTGAGACGGCGCTGGGTTTTTAAACCCCACTAATTGCGATGGCAGCCAGCTGTGCAACCTACCGCTGGGGTCAAGCAAATGCAGCTTCCCCCAGCAGGAAGTGCAGCGCACCAAAATAAGAGAGGTCAGGAAGTGCTCACTCCTGTCCTGTGGAACCTGACATTGTCCTCTCTGATCTTTTTTGCAGTACATTTAGCGAGTGAAGATTGCTTTTATACTGTAGTTGTTACCCCATATCTCCTCACAATAAGTTAGAAATGGTAATACCAGAGAGCAGTAAAGAGTGTGGAGTGATTTTTGACCAAGAACAAATTTTGCTTGATTCAATATTGAAGTATTTCTCGCCACCTGATGTTGTATATTTTGTTGAGATTTCCAGCTCATTTTTTCATCTATTATGATCCCCAGAAATTTATTTTCGTTCACCCTTTCAATGTCCACTCCGTCTATTTGTGTTTGGTCGTACATGTCCTTTCTGCTATTACCAAATAGCATTGTTTTAGTTTTACTTAAATTCAAGGATAATCAGTTTTTAATCACACCATCTTTTGAATATGTTACATCTGTGACTTTTTAAATTAGCTCTTGTGTGCTTTCCCCAGAACAAAAGGCAGTAGTATCATCCGCCAACAATACCAACTGTAAGTCTTTTGTCACTTTACAGATGTCATTGATATACAAGTTGAACAATTTTGGTCCCTGTGTTGACCCCTGGGGTGCTCCACACATAATATTTAAATTTGCAGATGTGTATTCTCCTAGCTTTACATATTGCTTCCTGTTTGCTAGGTAGCTTTTAATCCTATTCAAAACTAATCCTCTGATTTCGTACCTTTCTAATTTTGTATAGGATGTTGTGATTACGTAGGTCTAGTGGTTAGCATGTTGGCCACACAGTCATAGTCAGGAGATCCAGGTTCAAATCTCCATTGGGCATTTCTGTGTGGGGTTCGCATGTTCTCCCCGTGCGGGGGAGTACTCCAGGTACTCCAGTTTCCTCCCACATCCAAAAGGTTAATTGGCGACTCTAAATTGTCCAAAGGTATGAATGTGAGTGTGAATGGTTGTTTGTCTATATGTGCCCTGTGATTGGCTGGCGACCAGTCCAGGGTGTATCCCGCCAGTCAGCTGGGATAGTAACCCTGCGACCCTAATGAGGAGAAGCGGTATAGAGAATGGATGGATGGATGGATGGACGTTGTGATTAATTGTATCGAAGGCTTTTGTGAGATCCATAAATACTGCAGCTTTACACTTTCTGGGGTCTATAGCGTTGGTCATTTCAGTGATTTCAATCAGTGCCATGGAGGTTGAAATGTTAGCTCCGTATCCGTATTGACTATCTGCGAGTAATTCATTCTTATTAATGAATTTGTCCAACTTGTTATTGAATAGCTTCTCAATAATTTTAGAAAATTGGGGTAATAAGGAAACTGGTCGGTAATTTGGAAGTTGATGTTTGTCTCCATTTTAAAAAAATTGGAACTACTTTAGCCATTTTTATTTTGTTAGGAAATTTTCCAGTCTGAAATGATAAGTTACTTGTTTTTTATGCAAACTAAAATATAAAAAAATACTTTAAAATTGAAAATAAATAACTACACCAGTAATGCAAGTGCAGATACTCAAGGATCATATATATTTTCCCCCTTTTTTATAAACACGCCCTTTTTCTTGAGGTAATAATGCCTAGATAATTTCTCTGATATTTAAGTGGGGTGGGGGCATGGTAGTGACGTCGGGTCTTCTTAAAGCTGACAGACCTCCCATTGGACGGGAGGAGGCTTTTTAAAGGAGCAGGCAGCGGAGAACCGGAGGCTCGGTCACCTTCAGGCGGCTCTCCAGCTCACCACCCCGGCGGGAGAAGCTGCAGTGGCGTTTGGACTCTCGCTTATCAGGTGAGATTTCAAGGCGCATTTGACGTAAACACACCGAGGTACTGCTTGCATTTTTGACTGACAATAATCATTATTCGCTGCTTCTGCAGCGTTCTGAAGACGAGGAGGCGTCGATCTGCGGATATCAACAGGTATGTGGAGCAATAAAGTAGAGAGTACACACTGCAAACACTCCTTTGAGTCTGTCAAACACGATCGCTTTACCACAGGCTGTATTGATCTCACTAACGATGCGCTCCAATTAACAATAATGGCAGCAGAGGGAATAGATTGAAGGAGAGCAGAGTGGAACCTGCTGGTGACCTGCTATGGATTACCAGCAGCTCTTTGGGCACCCTGGGGTCACATAGAAACACTCTTATTGAATTAATATCGTGATGTCTCTAGTTGCAACACATAAAAAACACAGAGGCACACACAGATTTTGTGTTTGTTTGGAAAGTATCCAGAAGGAAATCTCTGCATGATTCCAGCCACAGATACTTTCCCATTATGGTGTTTTGGTTGTAATTTCAATTAATGCCGATTTGAGCCCTGAAAACAGTGATGCATTTACAGCTTTTAGGAGAAGTGGAGCGTGTTTAGCCTGGAGACAGATGAGAGCAAATGTATTTCAGCACCGTATGTGTGGACAGCTCCATTACACCACCGCAATTATGTGCAGGGGCATCTCAATAAATTAGAACATCTTTGAAAAGTTCATTTATTTCAGTAGTTTTTTTTTTTTTATTCAGTTTTGTGAAAAATTGTCAAAAAGGTCCATATTGTAAACCACTGGTTTGTGCAAAAATGAACTGCAAAAACTTCCTGTGCCTTTAATTGGTGTTTTAGTCTGAACTGAAATCCTGAAATCAAATAACTTTTGTACAGTATTGTCATTTATTTAGATGCACCGTACAATTGTATATTCTATGTGTTGATACGATGACTTGAAATAATTACAAGGGAGTGATGACAGCCCGAGAGGTGTGAAGATGTACCATGCATTTATTTATTTTGTCAAAGACCCAAATCACGAGGGGTGAAGTGGGACCGTCTGGAAGGGTCAGAGGTGTCAAAATGGAAACTGGTGCTCTGCGGCTTTTTCCTGTGTCAAACAACGTTGCCGCCAAAAAACATGGGCATAGTTAGGAAGCTTGTAAAGTCCCAGTTGCATAGGCCATGCACTTCCACCCACACGCACACGTGCACGTACCAAATGGTGTGACACAGCACCTAAAATGTGCAGCCATCGGAGACATTCTGTGCGAACAGGTGTTCAAACAGGCCGCTCAGTACATTCTCCCAATTATTGCAATTAGATGCTGCCTGGTTACCACTCCATAATGTACAACTGCTGTGGTGGACGCAAATAGAGCATAAAACAGCAGGACAGCGAGAGGAAGAAGACTTCAGTGTCGTATTGAAAATGTTGCTTTTAATGCAAAAAAGAAAAATGAGTGAACATATTCTGAACGCATAACCTCTTTTTCATTTTCAACTCGTTTGTCCGGAAATGACAGGTTTCAAATGTTTTTTTTTTTTTTTGAATAACGCATGTATTTTTTTTTTAATGGTGCATTTTAGAGGAATTGTTGTTTTTGTGTTTGCAGACGCACAGCATACAGATTAGAGCGGGTGCAGCCTGCAAAGATAGCACACTGGAGTGAGAAAGTGGTAGAATGAAAAAGGGATTAACACTGCAGGTGATGGTGATTACATATTAATCTGCACACTCTTTTCATGATTAATCAATATGCTTGGCGAAGCGTCAGACACAGGGGACAGATAACAGATATATATTTATACATTTATATATTGTACATATAGGCCTTTATACATTTTACACTGTTTTATTTTCTTGAATGGCATCCATGAATGCTTTTATAGATCCACATATGTGTATATATGTACAATATATGTTACATATAGTTGTTTTCAATTATAATGAACGTAATCAACCTGCTGTTTTATACTAAAAACCTCCTTAGGTTAATATTTTACTCTACACTGATTGGCCACAGCATTAGGTACTCAGCACCATCTACTGAGACCCAACAGGATGCATAGCTTTTTCGATTGTGAATTAATTTAATATAGTACAGAACTGCACTGTTTCTTATATTTTGGAAACTTCGCTTAGCTTCATGGGACAGAGAGCTCTCAGTTGGATGCATTGTTTAAAAGTAAGCCTTTTTATTTTAGTCAAGGCAGAATTTTTCATACAACTCTTGTACCGTGGGCCTTGGATTGTGTGTCTCATGTTGTGGCCTGGAGGAGGTGTTTCCCCAATGCCTCCTTTTTCGTCAGCCAGTGCGGCATTGCAGAGTGATTGAGCCGTCATACTTAGCAGAAAGCAGAGGGCAATCACAGTGGCCGTCATCTTATCAGGGGGCAGAGAAGCAATACAGCGTGACAGCATGGAGAGAAATGTTACCACGCTCAGTGTGTTCGTGTGTGCGTGCGTGCACCGCGAGATGTTTGTGGCAGCTGTCGGCCTTGTTTGAACAACAATCGCAATCAGTGACAGCAGAAGCCGAGCGTGTGGTTGTGACAGCGCCGGTGCACTACTGCTGCCCCTTCTCCTCATCCTGCACCCTCTGCTTCTCTGACTTCCCCTGAGCAGGAACAGAACGCACACTCCTCTCCTCTGTCCTGCAAAAGTTATTACAGCTTCATACCTTTTTTCGTGCCTCTTTGGCTGCATTGTGTGGCTCTTTTTCAGCTTCCTGTGAGCTGTGCTGCTGCCCTGCTCTCTGAAATCACAGCGACGCTGCACACATGATCAGATTTTTGTGTGAAATTTGTTGTTTGGACAACAAAAACTAAAAGGAAAAGGATATTAAAGTGAGAATTTTAACAATTTTAACAGGCAGTTTTAATACCTATATTTTTTTATATTAAATATTTGGTCAATCCAACCATCAACCACTTATCCTGTTCAGGGTCATTGGGGAGCTGGAGCCTATCCCAGCTGACCTCTGGACTGCTCACCAGTCTATCGGATATAGAGATAGACAATCATTGAGTGGAGACTGAGCAATGAAGTTAAGCGAGTCAACCACTAGACCAGGGGTGTCCAAAGTGCATTTGGGCCAGCAGTTCATTTTATACTCGCTCTCGGCTTATTGTGAAAATAAAATATCCATTATTATACATATGAGATACATTATTAAATATTGCACTAGTTTGCTTTTTCACCTATGACACAAAGCTACAATGTCGATATTTGATTTAGTTTAGCTTCCAGTGTATTGTATGTAGCATACAGTATGTACTATAGTGAAAAAAGGTTTGGACACCTCTGCTCTAGACCAGTGACTTAAGCAGACTCCATACAAATACAGTCATGGAAAAAATGATTAGACCAACCTTGTTTCTTCAGTTTCTTGTTCATTTTAATGCCTTATACAACTAAAGGTACCTTTGTTTGGACAAATATAACAATGACAACAAAAATAGCTCATAAGAGTTACATTTCTTGGCAGTACAATGCTATAGCTATCAGCTCTTAAATTCAACTCTTATGAGCTATATTTGTTATCATCTTTATATTTGTACCTTTTAGTTGCACCAGGCATGAAAATGGATCAATAAACTGAAGAAACAAGGGTGGCCTAATCATTTTTTTGATGACTGTACATTCAAATATTCCACAATTGACTTGTTTCTAGGTAGAGTTCATATAGATCAGTCATCACTGCTGTGTAGACCAATGAACTAACACACAAACACATACTTGAACCTACTCAGCACAGACAAGCCTTTTAGTACAAATCAAACTCAAAATGTAATGACTGTAATTGTTTGCAATGTTATGTTCCTGTTTTTGTGATGTTCCGGTTTTCATCTGTTGCTTATTGTTTGTGTATTTCTCACTCTTATTTTGTGTTCCGGTCAGATTCCCTGGTGTCCGGTGCAGGACAGCACCTCCTGCAGGCTTTTAACCGCTACGGGGGGAGGATGCGGATTTATTCATCTGGTTCTTGTCCACGACGCTACTCAAGTTCAAGTTCCTTGTTACCTTTTCTATGGTACGGTATTATTCTGTAACCCAGGAGTTCTCAAATGGTCTCAATCCCAGAACCACATTTTCCAATGAATGAATTTGCATGTCCAAAGTGCATTTTAGAGGAGTTTATTAAGGCATTTTATTTAGGAAATGAGGAGGAACATATATTTCACTTCTACGTGTGCAATAAGTTTATACCATTGAGGAAGATGACTAAAATATTGCTCAATTTTACTTAAAAAAAAAAAAAAGTCACATGTAGGTTGCATATTACATATTTTAATTCTCGACTACCCACACCCAGAATGGATCCACTTTTGGGTTTCTACCCACCAGTTGAGAACCACTCCTTCTACCCGCCCTCTTTGTCGTCCTGCTATCAGGTTTTTCCTATTTTTTGTGTTTAGAGTCATTTTTCATATTTTTACATTTTTTCATATTTTTCCTTCTTGCTACGTTTTTGTTTGGGTTTTTTTCCTTTTCATTAAAGATACGTAAGTTATATTCAACCACCGTGGGGTTCCTCTGTGCCGACAGGTAGCATATAATTTGGAAAGGTATGGACACATGCCAAAATGCAGTCTCCACTGATCCATGAGTACATAGGCTAAGACAAAAGTAGTTCATGAAATAAAATACAGCTCACAGAAATATCTACTATTTTTTATGGGTACGTCATATCTCAGTTACCAGAGTTGATGGAGAAAAAACAACATTTACATTTACCTAAAAAAAAAGTTGGATATCGCCGGTGCCAAATCCAGTGGTCTCCAGTGTGAGTGTAATAGTAACAACTGATAGTGGTGATTAATTGACTTTGCGACAGACGGAAGTAACAATGCACTTTTTTTTTTTTAACCTAAATTGTCATCTTTGCATATCCCTTAATGATTAACCACAACTCTTATTTTGTCACCCACAGGGCAAGGGGCGCCTTCAGAGCATCTTCCTGTTCCACCTTCTCATTGTGAGTAACACGCACACAAACACACACACATTGGTCATCTAGTGCCTCCGGTTCCCTCCACAGTTTACTGCGCTGTTTCTCCAACTGGACACAAATGTGTTGCAGTTTTATTTTCTAAGAAAGACCTTGTTCACACATTTGTCAACGTGTGCGAGTGCGCTTGGAGGTGTCAAGCGTCTCTCCTTGTTTCCTTGTATGCACTGCTACCACGCATTTGTATTGTGTTGCTGGAATGTATGCGTGTGTAATCGTAACTATGTGTGATTCCATGTTGTCAGTGTGACAGTGTGTGTTTGACAATCCCAAGGCCTTTCAGTAGCGCCCTATGCATCTGTCCCATATCGTGGTCGGCATGGTTACGGAGACCACTTATCACAGAGGGTCGCAGCAGATCAAACAGGTGTGCATCTCCATGATGTCTCTCCTCGACGACTGTTGCTAGGAAGCTTTGTTGCAAATATTACACAGGTGCTCGTCACCGCTGGTGAACAGCAGCAGGCGCGCAAAAATATTGTCTTGATGCCCCCCACCACTTTGAACACGTGAATTCAGACCACTCGCTCGCTGTCAATGACATCTTTTTCTCTCTATTATGTGTGGATTTGAGAAAAAAAACCTTTCCAGATGTCAGGACCTCTGCATACACACAGCGGTTACACTGATTGTATCAAACACTCCAAAGTCTGGCAACACACCTCGAATAAATGATGCAAAATCATATTTACAGTATTTTATTATAACTTTATACTTTTATTTGTTGGAACCTTTTATTTTTTGCAAACAATGGACCACGGTAATGTAATGCAAAGCATGCATGAATATGTTTGGACATCTGGTATGCACAATCTAAGGCGGGGGGTGTCCAAATTGCAGCCCGGGGGCCATTTGCGGCCCGTGGTTTATTTTTTTATTGGCCCCCGGCACATTGTAGAAATAAAAAATAATAATAATAGAGGGAAAAATAGAGAATAATTGTTACTATTAAATAATAATAACACACACATGTGTGTGTATGCATACAAAATAGCACTTTTTTTAGCCTTTTTGTCAAATAAAAAAATATTTAAAAATATCAAAATGCCCCCCACATCCTTGGACACCCCTGATATAGGGGACAATGATGCTCAGTTTTTATTGACACTGTCAGAGAGGTTATCATTTGACAATATGTTTGTTATTACGGCTTGCAGTTGCTTTGCATCCTTCTGAACAGCAGACCCTGCTTTTCATATAATGCATTTCTACACGGCTGTAAAATACACCCACAATAATAAAAATAGCGTTAAACGAATACTTCTCTGACAGCATCAGTAAAAACCGAACATTGCCATGTGTGAAGGCAAAACCTCGATACACATATTTAATGCTCATTCGATATGTGTCCCGTGTGTTATCAAACTGATACTGTTGGAAGCATAAAGAGATCATTGGAGGAATGCAATGCACACCTATTTGGTGGTGCCTGCATCAGGTGCACTTTGAGGGAGATGTGGATAAAACCGGATGCCATGTGTGAGGTGAAAACATGAAGCGCACGCTCCATTCTCTCTCTTCTCAAAAAAACGCTGTTTTCTTGTCTGATTTCCCCTAACAGTATTTACAAGATAATTAATATTGACAGAAGGCCTCTCATCTTGTTCAGTCAGCTGTTGAGTGGACAAGTAAATCCATATTGACAAGAGCCTGTTGGGGTGTTAGCAAGTGCATCCCGGAGGAGGATGTGAGAATGTACTGTTATTCTTTCCTGGTGCTGCTTTTTCTCCCACTTCCTCTTCCTCTTTGTCTTTCTTTCACCTTCTCCAGATGTCACTTGTCTCAGCTCCAGTCCCCATGTAGCACCTTCTTTCCTTTCTCTCACCGTCACGCTCCTCCATTTCTCTCCTGACACTCACACCTCTCTCCAATTCCACCTTCCTCATCTTTCCTGCCTTACAAAGAAAGCCTCCTCCTCGCAATACACCCCAGCCCCCAACCACCAGCCCCCACCCAACCCCGGCATCTCCTGTGTACTTTTCCCTCTGGCTTCTTCCCGTCGCTCAGTAGCTTTGGAGCTCTCTTCCCCTCCACATCTCACCTCCCTTTGCCTCAAGCAACACAAACCCCCTGCCCCCACCCCCACGCCCACTCTGCACCCCACCTGCTGTGCCCACTGTGTTTGACTAACCTCACCTTGCACTCCTCCACGCATGATGATCCCTCACCTCACGCCGCCATGCACGCGGTGCTGTTCCATTGAAAGGTCGGAGGTTGGCTTGTTCTCTATTCTTCCCCTCAGTGACTGGCCATGCACGAGCAGAGATCACAGAACCTTTCTCGTACCTCTGAAAAGACTGACCAAGGGGTGAAGATATAACTGTAATGTCTTTCAACGCGCACATTTCCACTGTCAAAAAACGGGACAAAGCAGTCTTTTGATTGATAAGCACACTTTATGAAAACACCGCCCATGAATCCCTCAAAATATGGTATTTTACACATCCCTTGAAACCTCCCCCCATTTCCTCAAAACCTGAAATCCTAATCAAAAATTGTAACTACATTTCAAAAGCCTGTGACTTGTCTTTTCTTATTTTTATTTACGTTATTGAAATCCACACAACACATCTGGATGACAGGTTTACACAAAAATAAACAATAAAAAAATATAACTGGGGGGCTGCAGGTTGTTTTCTGGGCATACGTGGCAGTCATTACAAAGTCTTCTGGTCTGAACAACTTAGGCATTCATACAATAATTTAAGTTATACCACTTGGATAACAGTAACACCTTATAGACAACAAAACATTGTCATCAACGCGGAGGTTATGCGTTTATCTGTTTGTTATTCTGTTTGTTTGTGTTCAAAATAACTTGAAAAGTTCGGAATGGATTTGGATGAAAGTTTCAGGAATTGTCGGGAATGGGATATGGAAGACCCGATTACATTTTGGGGGTGATCCGGATCACCGTCTGGATCCAGGAATTTTTTTCAAGAATTCTTTAACATTGCGAGGTAGAACCATTTTCGGCATTTGTGTATATAACGCCACAAAAAATGGTCAGAGCACTTGGGGAAAAAAATACAGGACGAGTTTCCCACAGGTTTTACAAAGTATCAAAGACTGATCCAAAAAATATAGGGTTATTATTTTGAGTGAATCAGAATATGAGGGGAACTATGACGCTTGGCTTGCTTCTCTAGTTATAAACGTATTTAGCAAAAACAAAAGATTGCAGTCAAAGTGATATCTACCATCAGCGCTGTTGTAAGAAAAAACACAACTACAACTACGTGTGGTCATATTCCCTACCGAATGGTGAAAAATCCAAAATACCAAAGCACCCATAAAAAGCCCTTTATACGCTAAACCATATAATATGCCTTTCGCAGTTATTGAACAAATTTTAACATTTTTACCAGAGATCTCGATAATATCGGTCATTAGATATTATCGGCTGATATTGGCATCAAAATAAGATATCTGATTATATCGGTATAGTTTTTTTCTGCTGATATCGACGTCAGAGTGCGAGTGAGACCTCATCAAACTGCATCGTGCTCCACAGAGCAGCATGCTTGTTAGCTCGCTGTGTTTGCAGTCTGGAAGGCTTTCCAAGTTTTGTCTTTGAATTATAAAACCTTACTTAAATATTTGGAATCTAATATCACACCTCAGGAAAGTCACTCAGAGCCACACGCTGCACTGAAATACAGCAAAAAAAAAAAACTTCCCACCTATACCCATTTTAGAATTTCATTGACTGTACCAGTTCAGAGTTTCATACTTTGCACTTTACTTTACTTTGATAAAATGTTTACTATTTTTTACAACTTGTAATTCATATTGCAGGGTTAGTCTTATTTTGCACAAACAGTGTTTATTCGTGAAATTCATCCAGTGGCATTACAATAAAAGAAGCATAATGTGTTTGAGGGAGTCTGAGGGAGGAGCTGCTGCCAATATCAGTATCAGTTGACACTGGTATCGGTAATGAAGTGCTGGACAATATCGGTATGTCCAGTACAAAAGCCGATATTGAGCATGTCTATTTTTTACACATTATTAAACAAAGTCTTGTCAATGCAACTTCCTGCTGGAAAATGTTAAATGAATTGACTTGCGATTCAAAGCTGCAGCACTTCTTTTCCCCTGCAGATAACACCATAAAAAAACAAATTGTTTCCCATTTTAGAAGTGAAAAGAAGTCCGTAAATATGCGGGGTAGGATACGACAAACCAGGAATAGGTGGTGATCTACTGTATTTAAACAGCACATTACTGAAAAATGTAATTCAGAGATACAGTATCACCATGGCAACAATAAGTGCCTCTTAGAAAAGAGCAGTCCTTCCACCCTAATACTGGTCCTTCTTTCCTCAATGTCAACCCATATAGGACAAAGAGGACGTACTGTATAAGGATGTTCCATTCCATTCCATTTTCCTCCGCTTATCCGGGTCCGGGTCGGGGGGGCAGCAGTCTCAGTAGGGAAGCCCAGACTTCCCGGTCCCCGACCACCTCCTCCAGCTCCACCGGGAGGACACCAAGGCGTTCCCAAGCCAGCTGTGAGACATAATCCCTCCAGCGTGTCCTAGGTCTTCCCCGGGGCCTTCTCCCAGCTGGGCATGCCCGAAACACCTCACCAGGGAGGCGTCCGGGAGGCATCCGGACTAGATGCCCGAGCCACCTCACCTGGCTCCTCTCGATGTGAAGGAGCAGTGGCTCTACTCTGATCTCCTCCCGGATAACCGAGCTCCTCACCCTGTCTCTTAGGGTGAGTCCCACTACCCTACGAAGAAAACTCATTTCAGCCGCTTGTATCCATGATCTCGTTCTTTCGGTCATGACCCAAAGCTCATGACCATAGGTGAGGGTGGGAACATAGATCGAACGGTAAATTGAGAGCTTTGCCTTCCGGCTCAGCTCTCTCTTCACCACGACGGTCCGGTACAGCGACCGCATTACTGCAGACGCTGCGCCGATCCGCCTATCGACCTCACTATATAAGGATGTGTACAACAAAACTGTACAATAGTAGCCTTAATTGTTCTTGGTCTTCCTCGTCCCCTTCCACCTTGTCTCGATATGTTACTGTCATTTGTAGACGGATGCACATGTGCCATCCCGCGCACTCGCAATTGACGTTTATCCTGCCCAGGTGGTCTGAACATGTCTGCAGACATGTGTACTCAATTTTGTGTGTTGTTGTGTGGAAATGACGACTACCGTCTTGGACTTGTGTTTACATTTTGCTGTCAGTTTGACAATTTAGCAACATGTCCGTGCACGTCAAAAAATGACGGACCGACGGTTGTGATAGTGAAGAGTAGTCGCGACGTGTATCACAGTGTGAAGTGTGTTTAGCCAATGTGTTCAACGTTCTTGAAAAAATGACCAGATTGCGTCCTGAACACTGTTTAAAGTTAGCTCAACTGAACTGAGTGTTTAATTTAAAAACGTGAGTTTCCAAAAACATGCATGTTAGGTGAATTGGCGACTGTAAATTGTCCATAGGTATGAATGTGAGTGTGAATGGTTGTTTGTCTATATGTGCCCTGCCATTGGCTGGCGACCAGTCCAGGGCCCAAAGCCAGCTTGTGTCGTAGGCTCCGGCATACCCCCAGTGACCCTTGTGAGAACAAGCAAATGAATGAATGAGTTTAGGGCACTGAGACTTTGGTTCCGAAAATGAGGTTTGCTGTTCTGGCAGTTCCGAAATACTGTAACTGTCAAATATTGTGCTTTCAGTACAGAACACTTTGGAGGCAGGATGGGATTTTTTTTTTTAAATCACCACAGGGGTTTGTGTGCCATTTCTGAAAAGAGGGACTGATTTGACTGACAGATTTTGCGGTTGTGGATTGTAACCAGGTTGCAAATAGAGCATCAAAATGAAAAAAGAGGAGAAAAAAGTGATCATTACACAGACTGGGACCCTCCATCAAGAGGTATGCCCTCTGCATACTGTTATACTCAAAATCTGTTTACAATCCACAAGGGCAAAATTCAAAATACGTGCCATTTCCCCCTGGTCTCAAGATCTCCATCAGGGGTGTGAAACCATCACCAAAACACAAGACACCAAACACAAGATTTGATTGAGGAGTGCATGTGGATCTGTGGTTTCCTAATCCATGTATGTCCATCATTATAATGTTCATCAGCACTTTTGTGAAAGAGAATAATTGATTAACAGCAATAATGTCAGGGCTGAGTTGAAGAGGCGTGACGACATGTTAACTAGTAGCTGATAACAGGCGTGTTTACAAGCTCAATTATTGTGCCGCTGCTTGTTCGGAATTAAGAATAAAAACCACTCTGGTTGTATAGAATTGGGGTTAAAAAAATGAGTCACTATAACAGGGAATTAATGATTCCACGGGGAGTATTTCCTTTGTAGTTAATCGTAATGCTAATTAATTTGAAAACCAATTTGAAATGCTGTTTTAGTAGTTGTGATATCTTATCATACACAATTTTTATATGCTCACTGAGAATATGACCTGGAGCGAGAACAGAATTAATTGCAGCACATGTTCATTTAATATCGGATTTTTAAAATGAATGGTTCCAAAATTGATCTCAATGCGAATTAATTTTGGAATTGCAAATATTAATGTCGGCTAGTGGCCGGAGGAAAGGGAAATGTGCCACCGAGTGAATCGTGAGAATGTGTCAGATTGGATGAGGAAGGCAGAAGCTCTTCAGAGAATTCCATTTTCTAATTCTCTGACAGACGCAGAGGGGGAGCAGAACACATGTACCTCTCTCCCTCGCACGCACCAATTACCACAATGAGCAAATGAAAGGCTGTAGCCCATCAGGGCGCCGTAGGGGGTCGAGGGAGGAAAGTGTAGCCACACAAGAGGAGATCTACATAATTGTCCTGCTCTTGACATATACACACACACACACACACATACATCACTAACAATCATCTTTGCCGTGCTGTCACCCTTGTTGATCGTCTGAGTCGTTGCTGCACACATTCATATACACACACATGTTTTTTTTTTAATAATGTTGTGATGCATAAAAGGTCTGCTTTCCATTCCTGCCCTCCTCTCTCAACCTGCACAGAGCCATTTTGATTTAAAATGCACAGAGTCAAGCTTAAATTCAACTTTATAACAAAAAGTGCATTTGGGCACTGTAATTATCAATTTGCGAACGCTGACAGTCAAACATTCACCAAACTATCGTAGAGTAAATACTAAATGCTGCTTAACATTTGAACAGTAGGTAATAGAATTTCCATCACTCGACAGGTTTAAATATTTCATTGGTAAAAATGAGCTACCGGTTTTCCTCGTCCAAATACAGTGGAACCTCGGTTTTCGTGATGAATCCGTTCCAAAGGCTCTGTCTAAAACCAAACTGTACAAAAACGAAAACAATGGTTTCCATCGGAAACAATGTAACTCCAGTTAATCCGTTCCAGACACCCAAATATTTGAACACAAAACACTTTTAATACGCAACAGTTGCCGTTTTACATGCAGAAAACAATTCAAAATGCATATAAATGACGAATGAAACGAATGAGTCTTTGATTTCTACTTTTTATGAGGCAGCGACGAGGGAGGAGTGGAGGAGGACGACACCTTTGTTCTTTGCTAACAAGTTATTTGTCATTTTAAAAAAGCAAAGATGTGCGGTGTAACTGTGTTAGTTAGCAAAGAACTACAAAGTCAACCGCTGATGGTGTCACAGAGAGGCGACAGAGATGCGTTACGATAACTGACGGCTCCGGTTTCCACTTCAAAGCAGGCTAACAAGCCCGTTTTGTCATAAAGACACGTTACAAACACAGTTGGACGCAGTATTAATAACACATCAAGATGGAGTCACCAACGTGTGCGAATCTTAGTCTGGGCACTCGAGTCCAACTCGCAATATTTGGTGTTGGGTGTGTGATCCAAGATGGCTGAAGAAAGTGTCCTCTGTCCAAATCTTCATCAATACCAAAAGATTCAGCTTACAAAAGAGCAAAATACAACAGTTTGTTGATGCACAATATTGCATGATAACTGAGACAATGTACAAGAACTGAGGAAACATTTTGGCATAACGACTGGGGCGTTTGAAAACCGAGGTTGCACTGTGCTCCAGTTGGAAAGAAAAGTATTGATGTCATGGCTTGTTACTAAGTGATGAAGCATCTCTGTGTCATCAAAACACTGCATGAAGGTGTACTAGACCCAGACTGATGCAGGAAACCGACACATACGTAGAGGAACAAAGCTGTATTATTACACGAATATATTGTAACAATTAGGTGCACAATTTAGAGTTTTCATTGGATTTTCTCTCATTTACACTTTGGCTGGAATGGTTACATAGTCATAGATCACATGGAGTGGTGCTGAATGTTCCAGAATGTGTTTTGACTTGACAAGGCCAAGCTCTAGTGTCTCTTTGGCGACATAAAATGATTTGTTTGACAGCAATCAATGGATCGATCAATACTCAGAACAATTGGAAAGTATAAGGAACTCAGTGAAGATCGAAGAAAGAGAATCGTAGATTTAGACAAGTTGGGAACGTGTTTTAGAAGCATTTCTAGACAACTGCAAATTCCAAGATCCTCAGTTCAAACAATTAAGAGGAGAAAGTTATTTGGATGCGTCACCACTTTGCCAAGGTCTGGAAGAAAATCGTACTGTAACCGTCAAAGTAAATTGGATAGGATGTACAGGAACAACTCAGGAACCAACAAAGCTCAAGCCTGCCAAGAACTGGAAACTGCTGAACACCAGCGTCACTGTCCACAGTGAAGCCAGTTTTGCATCAACATGGGAGGGTGCCGACCTAGAAAGAAGCTCCTGCTCTGAAATCAACACTTTCAGGATGGACTGAAATTTGCAGCTGCCCACATGGACAAGCCTAATGCCTTTTGGATCTGGACAAAAGTTTGATGGTCAGACTAGACGAAAATGGAGCTATTTGGCCATAACCACAAGAAGTATGCTGGAGGAGTCAAGGTGAGGCATTCAAACCTAAGAATAGTGTTGCAACTGTCCAAGATGGTGGTGGGAGCATCATGCTTTGCAGCTGTTTTGCTGTTTTGTGTACCGGTACACTCCACAAACTGGCTGAAACGTGGAGACAGTTGGGCATCCCAACAGGACAATGATCCCAAACACTCATCAGAACTGATTTTGGAATGGATAAAGCAGGCTAAGCTTCTGAAATGACCTTCACGAACACCAACCTCAACCTATAGAACATTTGAGGTCTTTGCTGAAAAGATGCCTGGAAACATTTGGAATGAACTCTATCAACGATTTAACATCAATGATTTAACATCATCTTCTAAATGTGAATATATGATTCATTCTATATGGAGCCTATGCAGTAGCTGCTATAGCTGTCTCTTAAATGTAACTGTATATGTGAGAGGTGCAGAGCCCCCCTGACTTCATGTTCTCAGCGCGGCGCAGTGTCTCTGCAGGCTAATTGAAGTCAACCACAGGGCGCTGCTAATGATCAGCCTACAGCGACCCTTCACGGTCTGTCATCTTTCTCTCCGCAGCCTGCGTGGTATTTAGAGAGCACCTGAAGGTCAGGAGAAAACGAGAGAGACGAAAAGCTGCGATGAAGAGAAAGGAAAAGAACAAGACGGGAAGGGTAAGTCAGGGGACTGGAGGGAGGCCACGGTGCGGGGGCGGTGATGTTACACTAATGACCCAGGTGATGAAGTGACCACCACGCTGTGCAGGAAGTAGCTGACGTGGGTCTCTGCTCACTTCCGCTCAGTGGCCATTATCCCCCCTGCTGCCTTTAATCCACCAGCAGAGAAAGCATCCGAGCAGCAGGTTGGAGAGCCGAAACTGTGGGTGAGGTGAGAGGTGAAAGAAAGGGGTGAGAGCCCCTGGGAGGAGAGTGGGGTGTGAAAATGGAGTGAGAAGAGAGAAGAATGAGAGAAGAGAAGGAAAAAAGAGGATGCTGAGGTGATGAATTGAGTAATTTTGTCATTTGCATCATGGCAATGATTAATGCACTAACTCTGCAATTAAGGAGCACATGTATGATCTGCCATTGTGATGTACTTCCCGGACTGCACACTTATATGGAAGTTCATGGCTGTCTCTAAAAAAGAACACTTCCATCAGTACATTCCCGGGGGTGCGAACTTTGACGGTGTAGCACTGTCACAAATTCATTACTGTTATTGCAATATTTTGCCTCTTTTTCTTCTTCTCTCTTTTTAATTGTGAATTGCAACGATTCAAGTTAGTCCCTACTCTTCCACTACGTAGCCAAGATGGCGATGATTGAGGGTGGTCAGTCCGGCGACTAGCATACTAGCATTGTGCCGTGCTTGTCAGCGATAACGCACTCATACATTCAAAATGTTAAGTGTAAGTATGGACGTGCGCAAATTGAAACACAGCCGATGTCTTTTGTTCGTGTCATGTCTCTGTCCCCACTACTCCAGGCTACTTGTGCCACGTCTGACCCGCTGGCATTTCTGTTTACGAGTCCTGTAAGCCGGTGGTGAACCCCTCCTGATAAACTCATCTGCCCCCAGTCACATGATGTTCTGCGATGTTCTCTTGTAATGCCAGAATCAATTGTGAGCTCGTAATAGGAAAAAAAAAAACCTTTTCAGGGTCAGCTTCCAAGGTAGGTTTTTCATTACTTTTACTCAACCCATGTCAACAGAAAGGTAAAGTGGGGGGAACTCACTATTGTAGTTAATATTAAAAGATGTAGCCCGTTTTGTAATTGTAAATGTGTTGTTTTTCCTTTAGAAACGAATCATCATTGCCTCCTTTTTTCATTTAATTACATAAAGAATGGTTGTGAGGAGCTGATGGAGCGAGGCCAGCTTTAATATAAATGCGAGATGGGTAGAACGAGTTGCTTTGTAGAACTTTTTTTTTAATGACCCTTTGTATTGTCACGGCATTCGATCGATCGCAACTGGACTGTTCAGGTTGTCTTCGAAGACATTTTGCCTCTCATCTGACCAGGCTTCAAAGACTAGGTAGGACACACACCAGTCAGACTAGATAGGACAGCTCTAGTCTGAGAGCTTGATGCAAGATCCAATCTATTTATCCGTTAAAGGAGTCAGGTCCAGATAGCAATGGTTGGCTCTTTAGTGGTGTCAAATGACGATCGTTAGGATACAATGGAATGGGGCCTCTGCCAGCCAACAATGGGCATTGGCACAACACAGACGGGCTAACTCTTCAGGTGAAGACACTGTGGTCCACCTGCACCTCAAAGAGAAAGAGCACCCTTTTGAGGACAAAAATGTACACATTCTGAACAGAGAAGGTTGAGGTTGGTTAAGGTTGAGAAGCTATCTCTGAACGGGGTTATCTACGACGTCAACTTTCTCCCACATACAAAGCTGTCCTTTCATCCCTTCCTCAAAGACTCAGTCATTTAGCCTTTAAGAACTAAACAAGGCATGGCCACCTTGTTTGCAGATGGGTCCATGACCATCATTACATCTGAACGGGATGCTCACAAAGGTGACGGTCCCTCCTAGTCCCACCCAGTCTCTGAGCATGAACAGATGAAGCCTGCTCGGATGAGAGGCGAAACATCTTCTAAGACAACCTGAACAGTCCAGTTGTGATCGGTTGAATGCCCTGAGAATACAACCTGGATGAATGAGAATATCCACAGGCATAACCCGGTGTACCAAATTAAAAGCCAAGTTCATGTGAAGTGGTTCCATGAATCTTTTGGCAGATTTTGCAATGTTACTAACATCCTATTTTATCTATACAGTACAATCTAAAAGAATGCCCCATCATGGACAAATAGCTAATGAGGTGATTTGTATGACACATATAGGGAGAATGACTCACAAAGGACATGATGGACCATGATAAACGAGTCACTCCACCCCAATGCATGAAGAATACATTTCACTAACCAGCCTTGACAAGCTAATTGAAGTTTAGTCTAATATGGAACATTAGCAGAAGAGAAATGTCCTTGAACACTGTCAGTTTCATTGTGAATACAAGACTGTCTTCTTCCAGTTATGTTCCTCTTTGGCTCTTTGGAGTGACAGGGCCTCCCTCATAAAGTGAAGAGCGTAATTTAGCCCGCTGTAATGACACAGAACTATTCAGCAGGCAGCCAATAATTGTTGGATCCAGGATGGAAGAATAATAGTCAGAAACTCTCACCCTTCCAGCTTTTCATCATACTCATTTTAGAGTGCATGCAGTGACCGAGGTCCTCCAGGACCAACCAGAGCGAGTAAGTTATTTGAGCCATGGGACACCTCTTAGCTTTTTTAAATGTGAAAATTAGAAGCATGATGGATGTGGAGCTCAATTCGAATGTGTCATTTTGTGAGCGTGCTCATAGCTTTAACAAGGAAGCATGTACAACCTGTAAGTCAGGGAGAAGGGCACTCCTCATCAGGCAGGAAACAAGGAGGGGTATTTAAATAGACCACATGGAGACAAGAAGGAGCTCAGTGTTGGTCTAATGAACTTCTAGCTGGCCGCGCGCTGTCCCTTCTCCTCCGCAGCTCTGCAACCTGGACAATGCGGGCACATTGTCGGCCCGGCATTGTGCGAGCTAACTGAGGCAGCCGGCACCCTAGAGAGCATCAATGGCTCCAGTAACGTAAACTTGGTGCCAGCACAAGCTGTCACTCCCAGTATTGTTGGCTCTGACAGCTCCTCTGATGAGAGCATTGTAAGCAGACAGACTGAGAACGCCAGAAAGTGGAGGCTGCGCATGTTTACAACAGAGTGATAAAGATGTAGATGTAAAGCTGTGGCTGCAACAAGGACTTTAGTAGGAGAGTGAAGGGTGAGCTTTTTTTTACTGAGCAATGCTTGGAAGTGTTTTCCTGTAGATTGTCTGTCTGGTTCCTGTCCTAAAGTGCAACAATGCACATCTCTCCAAATAACATTCATTAAAAATAATAATAATAACATTAAAAATAACTGCTTTGCTTTGTATCAAATATTGATTGAAATTGGGCTTGTTGTTGGAGAGACTTGTGGCTTTGTAATGTAACACAAATTACACAGTGAAATGTATATTCCCTTCATTGGGATACATTATAAACCAAATAGTGACGACTCACTATAAATCTGTCAGGTGATTTGTCCCAGCCAATGAGGATGGAAAGGTAATGATAGGAATACATATAGAATGTAATTATTATGCCTAGAATGGTACTAAAGTTAAAAAAAAAAAAGTTTTTGCACAATGGCCTAGTGGTTAGCATGTTGGCCAAAAAAGGAGATCAGGAAGACCTGGGTTCGAATCTCTGTTGGGCATTTCTGTGTGGAGTTTGTATGTTGTCCCCGTGCGTGCGTGAGTTTTCTCCGGGTACTCCGGTTTCCTCCCACATTCCAAAAACATGCATGTTAGGTTCATTGGCGACTCTAAATTGTCCATAGTTATGAATGTGAGTGTGAATGGTTGTTTGTCTATATGTGCCCTGCCATTGGCTGGCGACCGGTCCAGGGTGTACCCCGCCTCTCGCCCGAAGTCAGCTGGGATAGGCTACAGAATACCCGCGACCCTAGTGGGATTAAGGTGCATAGAAAATGAATGAATGAATTCATTACAACACTTTCACTGAGTGGCCGATACAGTTCAATTCATTACCTTTGCCAAGCGCAGTGCAAAACCCAACCACAGCGCGGAGGTTATACTTTTGCCGGCGTTTATCTGTTTGTTTGTGTTCAAAATAACTTGAAAAGTTCTGAATGGATTTGGATGAAACTTTCAGGAATTGTCGGAAATGGGATATGGAAGAACTGGTGCAATTTAACCCCACCCTAAACCCCTAACCCTTTAACATTGCGACATAGGACAATTTTTGGCATTTGTGTATATAACGGCACAAAAAATGGTCAGAGCACTTGGGAAAAAAATACAGGACTAGTTTCCAGCAGGTTGTACAAAATATCAAAGACTGATGCAAAAAATGTAGGAGTATCATTTTGGTGTGAATCACAATACGGGGGGAACTATGGCGCTTGGCGGAGGTCTGCGCTCTCTGAGTGCTTTTCTAGTTCAAATTAATTTGATTAAAAAAATGATTAAAATTCAAAAAATAAAAAGACACATTGACACAATAGAAATGATTATTAGTATTAGACATTTTGACATTGTCACGTCAATCTTATCGCAAGGCACTTCACACATGGACCACAACATATGCTATAGGTTGACAAATGTCTTGGGTGTGTGTTAAAACATGCACACACACACACACACACACGCGCGCAAGATTTCATACGTCACAATCCTCCGAGATATGAACTTTTCCTATACAGCAGTAATGATATAGGAATTTACTTTTATGAAATATTTGACAGCAGCTTTATGACGGGTTTTGGGCTGAGACTTGACTTGTTGTGTTGTACCTCGCCAACAAGCGCATAGAAAAGGCTCAGCGAGAACAGAGCAGACATGAATTAAAAGATATTGAAGCAGGGGTTGAGGTACTAAAGAGCTGTATGTGTGGCAGCGTGTGTACACGCTGACATATGCGTATTTGCGTGTGTTCTTTTCAGGTCCTAAGAGCTCTTATAGCCGAGCGGTAAAACATAGAGCACAGCACTCCCCGACCTTGACGGTCATTTCATCTGCCTCCAACTGTCACAATTTCACAGACCTTTGTTGCACCCGATCTGTGTTTTTGTGTGTGCGTGCGAGAGAGAGGCAGGAAGAGAAATGGGTGAGGCAGGGACAAATCACCCATATTAAAAATGTTATCATTTCTCTCAAATCATCAATTATAAATGGTCAATTTACAACAAAAGTTATCTCTCGGCGCTTTCTATAAGGAACAGAACATGACTGCACAGTCTACAGACGTTGAATACGAGGACCAAGAACGCAAAAGTCACTCCCGTGGCCTGATCTTAAGCATTTCATCTGACGCCATCATGTTTTGAAGACAGACGTAACAAACATTAAAAAGCCCACTGCTCCAGTTCATTTCAAAGAAACAGGTGATTTTTCTGCCCCCGTGAAAAGTAATTAGGTAGTTGTGCAATGTGGGCCGATGTGTGGTATGAGGCAGTTTGCCTGCCATTAAAGATTAATAAAAAGTGATGGACCAACAGCGAGGTCAGACAGCCAGGTTGAAGCTTGCATTATTAACAGGAAATAGGAAGGAGCTGAGAAGTTGGTCTATAAAAAGCCATTACCATTTCATTGACAGGATATTTGGCATTCACAACACAGCCTGAACTGCAAAATCATCACCATGTTTGTCTTGGCTCCTAAACAACATGAAAACACTTACATCACTGAAGCGTTCAATCATTTGCACTTTCTGCTTTACTTTATATTCATTCATTCATTCATTTCATTTTCTGTCTTTATTTTTCTCCTCCCTTCGTCGAATTTTCCTTTCCTTGACTTTTGCCTACTCCCTTTCTTCCTTCCTGTCCTTTACTTTCTGTTCTCATGGATGTCCTTTTTTCCCCCTTTCAACGCCTTGCGGTCCCTTCATTTCCCTCTTCTGTCCTTTCCTTCCCTCCCTCTCCTTTATCGTCCTTATCCTGCAGAGATCCAGCTTTATTGCTCGACCTTTAGATACCAATACCAGAAGATTAAACTTGTGGGTTTTAGTGTTCTGTTATTAAAACAGACGCTCTAGCACAACTGTGTGCGGTGCCATGTGTACATACAGTACTTGTCTCCATGCTGTAGCTCATCTTGTAGGATTTGCATCCGATCCGAGGTAAGACTCAGGTTTGTGCTTGTGTGTGTTCGCAGCTGCACTTATACAAGGCTTATTAGCAGTCGTCAAGCTCCGAAATGAATTTAACAAGATTGCTTTCTTTCTCAGCAGCTTATATTCATCTTAGGTTTATGCATGGTGCTCTTGGTTCAGTACAGACACAGGCGTGCGTCTCCCTCTTAACGTCTTTTATCCCTCAGTAATCCACGAGTGAAGTGTAATGTGCAAGCACACAATGCAACCAGTGGCGCTATGAAAGTTCTGACACGTTCTATGCTATACTTTATTTAAGCTACATTAAGGAATATCATCACATGGTTTGTTGTGGTAATTCATTAATTGTTCATATGCACAATTCAACGTCTCCAAAAAGGAGTAGGAAGAAGCAGAGCTTATCTCCATATACTTATATAATTACATGTATATATGTTTATATTTACTCACATCATATCTTTTAGGTGTTGATTTCATTTTGTTATTTAAAGTGTCTTCACTTCCTGTGTGAAAGGAAAGGATGGAAAGGAAAAAATTCAATATCAATAAAAAATTAGGAGTTTTTATTTTATTTTATTATTTATTTTTTTTCTTGTCCTGTCCAGCTATCAGGGCAGACAGTATTGTTAATCTAAATGTCCTTACGTGCTCAACAGATTTGCTCTGCCAGGTAGCTTGTGCAGTCTAAGGGGAATGAAGAAATAGAAATGAGGGGGGAAAAAGGATAAAAATCATCTAAAATATATAATGAAAGTTATGACATAAGAATAAATGGGTAATAATAAATAGAAAATAAGTTAGAATAAGTAGAGAAAAGCAAAGATATTGAGAATAAATCTATAAATACTGGATCATAAATGAGTCCATTGTTGATGACTTCAGACGCATCTTTTAAAGTCACAGAGAATTTTCTTGGCTTCTGCAGTAGAGAGCAAATAAAAATATTTGTCTTTTCTGTGTTTGATATTCCACCACGCTCGGTGACACGTTTTTACCTCCATTTGTGGAAACGTACACCCGGGAGAGCGATGGTTGGCGCCAAAATCTGTGATCAAGTGTGACACATTGTGGAAGACTAGTGATTTTGTTGTTGTATGTTTGCATCTCGACAACAAGTCACAGTCTACCTCAGAGTGCCTCATTCGTACGTCCTTCCAAACATGCTTCATAGAGAAAGCAGGAAGAGGTTTTTAATACGACTTTTTTGGACTAATGGCCAGCAAGTTCTAATGCCACTGTTTGCAAATAGATGTGGTATATTTGTTGCATTAGGAAATGACTGTTCTCATATTTATTTGTAAATGTTTTATAGAATTCATAGAATGTATATACTGTATAGTAATATTCATATATATTTTTAAATAAGAAAAAAATCACACAGCTAAAAGTAGTGGTTTTAGAAGAACTGCCATAAAGGTGAGTACTAATGAATAAACGTGAGTTTATATGCTCGTTATGCATATGTGAATAAAACAACACTGTAAAGTGCTGCTGATGACTTTCCTGTGTGTACATTATGGACTGGAGCTGAAATAAAGTGACAAGCTGCAGTCTGTTGGTGTGAGTTGATTAATGTTCGGCGTTCTACATATTTCACCCCATTGTACATCGCGGGCAGACTCCTACTGTGGCAATCAATTCAATCAGCGGCGCTTATGAGCCCATTACAATCTTGCTGAGAGCAGGCGGGGGCTGCATCCTTCAAATGGCCTCACAGTCATGATTATTCAGTCAGGCCCAGCGAAGGAAGCATAGCTGCGTGAATAGATGGAGAGCTGGGTGACGAAAGACATAAAACATGTCCCCAGTGACTGTTGTGTGTGACTATGAATATGCATTAAAGTGATTGGGCAATAAGAGTGGGTGTTGTGTATTTACACCCCACCCCCATTGAGAACATGGTGGCTAGTTGCCATGGTGATTTCTGTGTCCCATAGCAACCACGCTAAATGTTCCATCCCAATTCTGAAGGCCAGAGGTCTCACAGTGTTGTGAGGATGTCAGCATCCTTCAAGGGTTCAATACAAAAAGTCTGAAGGAACCCGCTGTGCTCACCTTGATCATAATTACAGGCTCAGCTCTCTGACTGCACAAGAAATTTCAAGCTCGTGTCGGAGCTTTCTCTTGGCCTTGTGCTATTCCACACTGTTAGACAGCAGGCCAAGCTTGTGAGGACTTTTAATATACCATGCATTCAGCATAGCACACCATAGCAATAACCATATAAACTTATATTTTGACCATTTTCAGAAATACACAATCACTGGTCACAATATCAGGGCCACCTGCACAGTCCTACGAGCAGATATTTTCTATACTGCCTGTCCTCATGAAGCTCACAGGTGAACTGGAGCCCATTCATACTGTATAGACCCGGCGTGTCAAACTCATTTTCATTGAGGGCCACAAACTCTGTTACTGTATGGCTGCACTCAGAAGGCCGCTTGTAACAGTAAATATACTGGATTTGAATATAAATGCATAATTGCCTCATGGTAATATACGACTGCCCATGCCCATGTATTTCTTTTTTTTTTATTAAATTTTTTTCAACAAATTGATTCATTGACGCACATTTCCAGGCTTTCACGGGTCACATAAAATAAAGTGGCAGGCCACAACTGGCTCCCGAGCACATACTTTATAGTTATACTGTATAGTATAGTATAGTATAGTATAGTATAGTATAGTATAGTATAGTATAGTGTAGTATAGTATAGTATAGTATAGGCAGAATGCACCACAGGTTGGAAAAGCAGCTCAGCGACTGATGGGAGAATCTTACTTCACATACAACTCAGCCACAGGTTAATTCTTGGTAAACTTTGCAGCTCTTCCAAGCTCTTCATATTTCCAAGACTTTGAAAATGTGCTCTACAGTGTTGGAGGATCCCAGTCTGAGTTTTTGTGGTTATTTTTTGTGTCACCTGAACTGTCCAGGGGCTGCATTTTCTTCACCCCAACTGATGCACATGTCACGCTTACTGTATTTACTGTAGGTATAGAAATATAGACATTTACAAGCAATTTTCTGAACGATGAGCGCAAACGACGCAATAATCTCTCATAAACTTAACAAACCAGTATAGACATCTGTGGTCACTGCAGCTCTGCTCCCAGTCTTTGCTCATTTGGTCCATTCATCCTCGTGCATTTCTGCCAGGTCAACTGGTTCCTTTCAAACTGCTGTACTTGAGCTCTTTATATATCTCAGTGCTGCCATCTAGTGTCGCAATGTTAAAAGTGTAAAGAGCCGAGTGTTTGACATTATTGTTTCTATTCAAGCTTTGGCAGATCCATCCATCCATCCATCCATCTTCTATGCGGGGGTATGCTGGAACTGACGTCTGGCGACAGGCGGGGTACACCCTGGACTGGACGCCAACCAATGGCAGGGCACATATAGACAAACAACCATTCACACTCACATTCATACCTATGGACAATTTAGATCCTTTGTAATATGACTGGTCTTATGTTTGTGCAATAATCATTCTTGCCTCCTTCACTTTGCGATATGAGTTCAGTGTCCGCCCCTAAAACAAATAAAACTACAAGCTGATCTCAACAGAATGAACCTGGATAGGACATTAGCATAAATGTTGAGAATATTCTTTGGGAATAAGAACATAGTGGCCTAACCCAGCGATTGTCAGTTATTTTCTGTCACGGCCCCCCCGATTTGAAATATTATTAAGAAACTTATATTTATTTATCTGTAATGTATGGACTGAACTTGAAGCTGAAACTCGCAAAATGCAACAAAATGGAGAGCAGTGAAGCATACAAGGTATCCAAGAGTAAATCTCCATGTTGTGAATGACAAATTCTTACATGTTGGCAGGTCGGCACTAATATTGAAAGGCCTCCCCGCCTACCACGCCCCCTCTGACAGTTCACCACGCCCTCCCCAGGTGGTCCCGCCCCAGTATTTGAGAAGCACTGGTCTAACTTAACTGACAGAGACAAAAATGACTTTTAGAGCAGAATGCATTGACAACTGATTTGTACGAAGATAAAACACAAAAAGTCATCAGTCATATGCTCATGGATGTATTTTAATAAAAAATAATTCTGTCAAAACAGAATACAATATTTCTTTATTTGAACACATTTCCAGTACATATCCCCCCCATTATAATGTTTTACTTTTTTTTTTTTTTTTTTAATAGGAGATCATGCTAAGTAGACTCTTAACTTAAAAAAAACTTTATTACTGTTTGTGCTAAAACATAAAATATGAAATCAAAATCACAATAGGAGTCAGTTCTGCACTGCTTTTATGCAATACCTCAAGCCATTCTCCATCCTCTACAGGAGATGACTGTGCGGCTTTAGACCTTCTCCAAAAATCTCTTTTTGACTCCAATCAGTCACTATCAGACCAGTGGTCATGTCTACACAGGGATCAAAGCAGACCCGGACTCACAGAACGGCAACAGTGAGGAGCTTGCTCCCTTTAGGGATGAAATGGAAGGTTTGGTGTTACAATAGTCCTTTCAAACTGAACAGCTTGTGGGTTTATTATTTGACTATAAGAAGAGAGTCAAGAAGACCAGTTTTAGATGAAAAATTCCTGACCATTACATACTCTGTAATACACATTGAATGAGTGGACGTACACACTTTAGTTTGCATCCATGTGTCATTTGCCAGGTTGAAAATGTCACGCTCAAATACAAAGACAAGATTGGTTTTTCAAGTCATTGTTGAATAACAGCCTAAGTGAAGTTACTGTAAATCCAAATGCTATTCCGAAGAAAAAAAGATTTAGCCCCCTACCAAAAAGTGGTCTTGTCTTTGTTGGTTTTCCAATTAGAATTTTTAATATGTCTGTCTAAGCAAAGCGATCAAAACACCGCTCGAAGTAGTTGTGTATCCTCCCAGGCATCCTTCACACCATAAAAAAGTACAGGTGGTCCTCGGATTACGTCGTTGCGAGTTTTGGCGTTGCGTCTGTGCGCCCGTAAATTTGTTAAAAAGTTCATTTTGATCGATAAACAGTGGACTCGCTCCAGAACTACTTTCAGAACACGCAGTGGATAATACACGCTGCAAGTATGCAGTGTGCATAAGTCTGGCACACCGCGGATGAATACAGCGTACGTCATTCGCAGATACAGTCAGTGTTGCCAACTTTGCCATTTTGTCGCGATATTTGTGGCGATATTCCGAACCCCCCCACCCACCCCCCATGACGACATATTTATAGCGACAAATGTAGCAACTTTTTCTGACCTCAGTTTGAGTTTCCTTATATGGTGAAAACACGTATTGTTCTGCATTTTGTTGTCACTAAGCATCGGCGAGTGCTGTTAAACATGTCCTCTCCGCCCAAAGGCTGTGACGAGCAATGATGTGGAGCTCTCTGCATCGAAGATGCTAATGAATTGCTATTACATATATTCACCAGAAAAGTGTGCTGCTCACGAACCACAGTCATGTTAATGTAAGCCATTGAATAAACACATCATAACCTGTTATTCGCTGTTTAATTGTGCTCTTAAAAAAATCTCAATAGCCTAAGTGGGATGGGAGAACTTTGTGAGGCGCTGGCCGAGATAAAATATTAAAGTTATTTTTGATGAAATGGACAATTTTAAATTAACAAAGACAGAATCAAGTTGTCGTGTAGTTCTAATCGTAATTGATGTTTTTCTCACTTTTCTGGTCTCTCCTGCGAGGATATGCTTTTTTCCTACAGCATTTTATATCATACGCAAATGACATGTAAATTATACTATGACGTCATCTAGCGACTTCTACGACAGCCAATAGCTACTTTTCTTTTTTTTTAAATAATTTATTTATCCCTTTTCTGTTACGTTTTTATTTCTTTAATCTCAATTTCTGAATGATTTATTTTATGTGTTTTTGTTATCCAACTGTTATTTTTTAATGCCCGTGGTTTGATGCACTGTTAGTGTAATTTGTAAGGCAATGAACAGAGCGGATGACATCGCTTATCGAACTTTTTGCACTTTATGTCTCCCAAGCGTAAGGTAGGCTCCTCTGGTGGGAAGACATCTCAAAAAAGAAAAGCCATAACCATAGAAGTGAAAATGAACATCACAGCTCCGAGAGAGGTGAAACTCCGACCAAATTGTCAGCACTTTTGGTATTAAACGTTCCAACAGAACTCGTTCGCAACCTGAGGACCATCTGTACAATTCTGACGCAAACATGTCTCCAGATTAATAAATTATGTTCTAAATCATCCATAACTAGCTGTGAATTAGTTTAGGCTATATTTTGACATTATATATTGATATGGATTATTCACTTTGTAGTAGTCTCACACATGCGTAAGCTTTTTTGTTTTTGACTGGACCAAGTTATTGGAAACATTATTTGTATCCATGTCTATTTACTAATTAAAGCAATTCATCCCCATGGATGCATGTGATTGATGTCGGTCCGGGAGGGAGAAAAATACAGAAAACCAATACATTATTAAAAGGATTTACTGCAAGTAACAATGTAGATTGCAAAAATGAGTAGACAATGTTGCCTATTTTTGACAGAAATGTAAAGGCATGGTCCAAGTGGCAGAATATTGCTTCTGCACCTTGACCACAATGGGTTAGCATAGTACTTGGCTTTGTTTAGTTCTCCTGGCAAGGTAACAGTGCTTCTGATTTACATTGTGAAAATAACAGCAGCAACATGGATACACTTCCAAGTGTATATTTCAGGGACTTGTATCTTATTAAGGGTGACCTACAGGTGTGATAATCACCACGGTAACCAGGTTGTGAACATTGTGGTGCAGGATATGGTGAACATCAAAAGTGAAATATTTATTTAGGAGCCCAAATCCACCCATGAAAAACAAAAAGGGGGATCATGACTAACTGTTTGTTGGAAACGAGTACAACAAACTGACAAAAAAAGAAATAAAATGTCTAGATAAACAGAAATTGCATTAATATTCTTTAAATAGTGTCACACGTTTATTTGATAATACTAAATTAAAAAGGAAGCTTTCTTTTCTACTCTCCTCCTCTCCGCTCTTTTGTCTGGGCCACTGGCTCCGCTTCTGATAGTCAACCAAACACACCAATCACACGCATGCATTCTTCTCCGTAGCTATGGCAACTACCTGCTGGACTTGCCCTCTTTCAGTGCAACATCATATAAACCTGTGGAGAGACAAGCAGTGGTTCAAAATCAGCAATTTGGGATTACTGTAAATTTGTTTCAAAATAAAAGCTCTCTGTTAACATTATATCTGTCTGTATATGAAATATTTCCAAATGGATGTTCAGTCATATTCATCCAAAGTCACAGCTCTGCAGCTCAGTCTAGACGGATCTGAACAATGAAAGAGCTGTTCTTTTGAAAGAACCTCTATACATCACCATAATGGATTGGAAATAAAACAATCAAGACCATTTAGTCAGGCCTTTAACTGCAGCCACCATCACTTGCTGCACTTGCATCTTTAGTAAGTGAAGAGCATGCTCTATTGACTTCAGATCAGGCTAAAGATGTGGCCATTAAAGATTATTCTATTAATTTGCCTTGTCTTTAGTTACTTTTGCAGTATGTTTAGGGTAATTATCCATATGCCTATTGGGGGGGAACCCCCCTAAGATAACAGGAGTTGAGACACAGGTGTCCATACCATGACACCGCAGACAACACACCAGAGCTGCTGGTAAAAACGCCTTAAGACATGCTGAAAGCAAATAAATGGAATAGTCTTTAATGGCCAAGTCAGAGTGACGTAGTAGATCATGTGTTTCACATTACAGGAAACTGCAATTTTTTTGTAATTTTGCCCATCAACCACAATCCCTATGTGAGACAAAAACACACATCTTCCTCTTTTCTGTGCGTTCTAGATAGCCGCCTCATGCTGGCAGTTTTTCACAAACAATGCGGGTAATAGCGATTCCTCTATTTCTCCTATAAAGCCCTGGAAAAAAAAACATCCACAACCCTCCAACAACGTTTTATATACATGCTGTAACCATGTAGTAACAGGCACATGCACGATAACATGTAATACATTTTAAGCATTACCGGAACTTTTTTCCTGGGCGCATGGATTTCACAGAGCCCACACGCAACACGACTTCCGTCAAGAACAACAGCATAGAGAGCACGTTCTGTGTTTATTGCCACTAATCATGGCAGACTTTGTGAAAGCTGATCCAGACCCTTATCTTTTTGCGCGTGAATATACGGTGGATGAGCTACAGGTTTTAGAAGCTGAGGGTGAAAAGGAGCGGACGGAGGCCGAGAGAGTCAGGAATGGCATGACCTGGTGGCGTACATGTGGACCTTGCCAAGTCATGCCGACAGAAATCAAGTGTTTCTGCTGAGCGGTACACAGTGTGAGCATCGATGGAAAGGCATGGTGTGCAGCCAACGAAGAATTGTGAGCGCTAACAAACCCTCAAAACGTCAAAATACTTAAGTATTACATGTTATCACAAATGTAACCATTACTACATGGTAACAGCATGTATATAAAACATTGTTGGAGGGTTTTGGATGGTTTTATTTAGAGAGCTTTATAGGTGGAATAGGTGAAAACCCATTACCTGCATTGTTAGTGGAAAAACTGCCAGCACAAGGTGGTTATTTAGAACACAGAGAAAAGGGAAAGATGTGTGTTCTTGTCTCACATAACGATTGTGGATGTTGGGCAAAATTCCAAAAGAAGTGCAGTTTTCCTTTCAGACAAAGGTGAAGGAAGCAAGACGCACAAATAAGCAGCAAGTACAAATGACAAAGGCAAAGCTGGGATGAAACTCAGAATTAAATGATATCCTTGGGCTCCAGACTGCAGGCAGTCATTGACTACAAAGGGTCTCCATGCAAATATTAAACATACAGTATTTACAATTCGTGGGAAAAAAAGTATTTCCAATACTATTGACCCCTGAACAGGTCATTCCTGCATGGCAAATGCCATATTTGTTAAACTGATCGTTACACTTCAATCACATTTTGATTGTGGTGGTGTGTAAAAGAAAAAACACTTTTGGACCCAACTGTATCAGTGTGTCAGATTATACACATTTTTGGTTTATTTTTTGGATATATTTTTGCTAAGACAAAAATGATGTGTTTTCTTTTCAGTTATTTCTGTACTTCCTAGTACATACTTACCAACACAAGGGCTAGAGCAAAAAGTTGTCTACTCTGGCAAAGGAGCAGGAACCAGACCGGACCCGAGCCATAAGCTGTACACACTCGGTAGCCTGACCCAGTGCTAACACCAGAGGAGGCTGCTTGGGCAGATTTTGGGACTCTGAACATAATAAAACACAAGGGCAGAATGGATTTCAGACAAAATTCATCACCAATGACTGTACCATGTACACATGTATAACCATAATCGAAAAGTTTAAAAACATTTCCACTCCATGTGCTTTCTTTCTATTAACTTTGTCAGGTGGTGTTGGGCTACTCATGACCTTTCCTGTTTCAACACCCAAAATGTCAACAACTAGGAAGATTGGATATTGCAACATCATCAGATGAGATTTCCAGTATTATCCAATCGATGGTATGGCGACAAATGTAAAATGGGACACTTGCTGGACACACGTAAATGATCTGTCAAACTCTCTTGAAGTATGGGACATCGATTTCTTATTCTTCTCACTATTTCTGCATTTCTGAAAGGCTTTTTTAACTACTGAGGCCCCCCTCCCCAATCGTCTATGTTACTTTGTATGGTTTAATCATTGAGATGTGCCAATAAAATCAAGATAAATAGGCCAACACTATTTTGGGCTTATTTTTCTACTACCGCCACTTCACACACACACACACACACACACACACACACACACACACGCACGCACGCACACAAACACACACAGTGTTTTGATTGTACACAGTATATTCACAATCAGTGAGTGCTTTACTTTACCCAGTATGGCGCTGTTGAGTGCGGAGCAGAGTGACTCTCTCTGTGTGGGGTCTAACTGCTGGCCCACAGGGCAGTTCCACGGATCTGAGTACGCTAGCAGACTGAATGCATCCTGCAGAAGCACACAAAACTTCAACAACATTGCAGTGCCTACATTACCAAGCATCCTTGGTTTAACATGTAGTGATTCTGACCCTCGAATAACCTTGACTGATTTCTGTATTATACAATATTAGAATTATAGTGACAATACACCAATACAAAAAAAATAGAGGATTGTAAAACAGATGTATTAGATTATTTGTAATAATTTGATTTTTGATTTTTGTTTCCCCTTACAAAGACATGAACAATCCATGTATTTTATAGTAGGTTTATTTTTTTACAAAGAGAAACAGAATATCAACAACAAAGCCTGGTAAATACATTAATTAAAGGTTACAAATTAATTGCAGTATAGTAATATAAGTCATAGTAATGTAAGTTATTTGATCCGATACGAATCAGCAAGAATTCTGGCTAACACAGACCAGTTATGTGCACATGAAGCACACAAATTAGCCCTGTCCCTTCAGAAAGAAGCTGGCTGAGAAAGACACCACTGTTGGAGATAATTAGAAAATGGAAGAAATACAGAATAGCAGTCTATGACCCAGCTCCACCGTGTTTGCAGGCAGAGAAATGCTGTATATGCCAAACATGGAGGTGGAAACATTCTGCTTTGGAGCTGTTTCACTGCTAAGGGTACAGGAATATTTCAACACAATGAGGGGCCAATGAAGGTGAATGTAATTGTGGATGAGAACCCCCCTGGCCTCAGCCGGAACACTGAAGAAGGGTCATGACCCAAAACATAAAGCAAAGGCAACAAAAGAGTGGCTAAGAATAAGGAGAGGCCCAGCCAATCTCTGGACCAAAACCCCATTGAAAATCTGGAGGGAGCTGCAATGTGAAATTGTCAAGCGACAGCCTCAAAAACCTTCAGGATTTCCATATAGGAGTATCTATAAATGGACCAACTGGTGAACAACTACAAGAACGGTTGGATCTCTATGTTTTCCAACAAGGATTTCGCCACCAAATACCGAGTCATGTTTTGCTTGAAGATGAAATACTTATTTAATTCAGCCAAATACAAACTAATTTATAAGCGTATATATTTTTTTGTGGATTTTTTGGTTGATATTCTGTCTCTGTGCTACAATAAACCTTCATGGAATGCTCATATGTTTGTAAGGGGGTACCATTTACAAAATTAGCAGGAATTCAAATAATTTTTTCCTCCACTAGATAGTTAGAATAATAAATCAAGAAATACTGTACATTATAACACTATTATTCTAATAATAATCATGATGTAACAGAACTAGTAATTACAGTCGGGACACAATATTAAACAGAACGTTTCATAACAGAGTCATAGAATAAAGATAATATTTTGTAATTTTGACATATTGGAAAAATAACTGGAAAATTTGTAGGGAAAAACAAACAGCACAGAGATCCAAAAACATTCTCTTCCATTGTTATTTAAATAAGCAATCAATGTCTCCAAATATGTTTGCATAACAAATGTATGACTTTTGGCTGTATATAATACATGTTAAAAATCAACCATTGTTAGTGGAACTAAAAAAAAGGTGTTGCTATATTTCAGGTTCATTTTTTGTGTTGCCATCCTTTTTTCCCCCTCTTTGTTATTTGAAGATGGATCAAACAATATAAACAGCACAATTTATCTTGCCAATGAAAAAACCTCTCTATTCAGGTAACAAAAAAGCTGTCAAGACGGAGCTTAAATAAGTTACTGCTTTGTTTAAAATATAGACATTCAAAAAATTATTCCTATAAGACCTTCCAAAAATCATGGTCTGGGGTATAACTTAAGTATTTATTATTATTTATGATTTAATTATGATTATTATGAATATGCGATAGCATTATGAATGTAGCACCTCTCAAGAGGGAGCAAGTTTCATGACTGTGATTTCTATATGAAGTTAACATTGAGGAAGTGAGACACCATAAATCTGAAAGGCTAAATAAAATGTCAATAAAAACATTAACATTATTATTGGTGAACAAGACAGCAAAAAATGCTTCCTTTGAAACTTAGTATATTCCATCCCCATGGGAAATTCAGATTATCTGAAGCAAGAATGACAACGAACTGTGTACTTTCAAAGCTCCTTGGGTCCGGGTGTTGTTGAAAGAAAAGGTGACCAACTAACCTACAGGTTATGAAGCTCAAGCATCTTTAATCTTAATCCTGAAGTAGTACAGAATATTGCCAGCAGGATTTCAACTGGTGCCAACGGGAGAAATCTCTTCGATACAGTTCTGGCATCAGTTTAAACAGATGTAGCACAGCTGTTTGTGGGAGCACAGGTGGTGTTATGCTTGTGTGAGTGCATACCTGCAACATTTTCTTGTGTGTTGTGTTCTTGCCATAATCGCGACACAGCTTTTCGTTTAGTGCCTGCAGCTCCCGTCCAAATTGTATCATCCTCTCTGTGGCTGCTTGGTTCCCTCCACAAAGTTGTCTACTGTTTCTATAACCCTCATCTTCTGGCGACAGACACGCATGTGAAAAAACACAAATGCATACATTAAGCAAGAATCTTGTTGGATGATAAACATGAGAACAAGGGAGGTAAGCAAAACATGCCGATTATTAAACCAATAAAAAAACCAAGGTCTTGTATTCCACATCCGCATGCGTTTGCGTACCTGTGACACCATTGCCAATGCTGTTGTCATCTGGCTGAAGGATCTCTTCGTGTTTATATGTGCCATTCATGATCCGGGCAGATGAGACCTCAACAACTCCATTGGTGTAGTGTTCTGCTTCGATTTCCATCTCACTGTCACTACACAAACACAAACAGGAGACAGGAGGATTGTAATCATGGCAAAAGAAGATAGACGTCTAACACAACAAACGTCAACATTTGAATCATGTGGCATAGATCTCCTGTATTTGTACACATTGTGTATTACAAGTATAAAAGTGCACAACTTTTTGCATTAAATGCCAACATCAGATTAAAATGCAGCTGTACATTGTTATAATCAATTACAAGCCATTTTAAAATCGCTGTTCGAGTGGCACGCGTCACGTACACTAAACGGATAGAACTTAACACTAAATTAGAAGTGTATCAAAATACTTTTAGTCCAAGTTTTTTTCTTTCAAGTCAGTTTCAAGCCAGCCAAAAACTGGTCCATCCTACCTTGTTTCTTGGTTGCTATTGGCGCTGTGTGGCTGGCTCTTGGTAGAGTCAGAGGAATTAGACTCTGAGTAGTTGATGGATGAAGGTGAGGAGGAGGTGGACGAGGAGGCTGAGGAGGATGTGCTGGGGTATTTGACGATGCTGCTAATAACGCTGCTGTGGCTCTTTGATTTTTTGGTGGGCGTCACCCCATTACTGCAGGTTGGGCTGTCTACACCTCGGGAAAGAGAAAAATGCATGGAGTCATCTTTGTGGTTGGTTTACATACTTGTTAATACAGCTCAATAAAAGAGAATATTTGTGAAAAGTTAATTCAGGGTCTCTTCATGTTTCAAAAAGTCAAATTTAAGACCAAAGCCGATGTGCATATTTGTGGTGCATAAACTCTCTGAAAAACAAACTCCAGGCTCGTACTGGTGGATGGTGGGTCTGTATTCATGTTGTTTAATAGTTGAACCGGTTGCTAGTCTTGCGATACCCGGTGCATCTATCTACAATCAATTAATTTAAGGATTGATGGCTGACTCTTATCGATCCAGGAGGCTGCTACCGATGCAGCCACATCTCTCGCTTGTCTAACCGGATATCCAGTCGCATCAGTTTACTGTTCACGACTCTAGCTACAGCGTCCTCAAAAATCCTCAAAAAGATTTAAAAGCGAGATTGAAGTTTATGCATTTGTTTTAAATGAAAGTAAAATTAATACATTTCTAAGACATTTCAAATTGTATATGACATACTATGAAACTTTCAGACAATTCTAGACATTTTAAGTCCTTAATTTCCAATGACTGGATTTTTGACTTTATAAGATGCCGTGGATACCCTGTGATTAATTTCAGTACAGTCGTCCCTTGCAACATTGCTGTTCGAACGTCACTCCCTTTTTCAAAAAGGGTTTTTCAAAAATCTAATTATTTAATAAATGATCGCTGTTTCATGGTTGGCTATGGACTATTAGTCCAAAAATACTGAAAGACAAGTCAGTTATGGTTTATGAAATGATGAGACATGATGTTAGATTACATTACTTTCACACTGCATGGAGTCAGCCATGGCATGTGCGATATGATCGAGTGGAAAAAAAAGGTTGTTCTCTCATTCCGTGTGGAAGTGGTAGGTTTTTGGCTTCTTACTTTGCCCTTCTTCCCAACTCCGTCTGGAACACTTTTCCTAAGTTTAAAGTAAATTGGAGAGGCTAACTAGTTAGCTCGGTAGCTTGCTATGCTAGCAGTGGCCGTCTCTTATGCCCCTGAAGTGATCCCAGAGCCTGCACAAAGTAGTGTAAAAAAAAACAGGAGCGTGAAGGTGACTATTGGGGTGTTATTTCATGTCTACAGAGCTCTAATAATGTTATAAACCATATTTTGAAAGTCATAAACAGTTTTTTTAATGTTCTAACAACAAAAATATTCCCTTTACGAGTATTGAATCCTACTTTGCGGAAACTGACTTATCCTGGTCAAGTCTACAACCAATTAACTGAGATAAACGAGGGACGACGGTTGTTCAGTTCAACAAGTGACACCTTTATATTCTATAGATTCACTACACACAGTGAAATATTTGAAGAATTTCTTCCTTCATTTACTAATTTCGATTATTATAGTTTACAGCTGAGAAAAATGCCAAATACAGTACAGTAATCCCCCGTTTATGGCAGTTAAATGGTTCCAAACCCGATCATGAATGAATTTCCGCACAGTACGATTCCTTCTTTATAAATGGAATATTTACGTAGAAATCGTCTTCTTATATTTGTATTTTAGTTCATTTCGGCATTTTTATGGTTGAAAATGCTTGATTTAGGCAAAAAAAGACAATTTGCTTAAATATGTATTTTGTTTCCACCATTTTTAACCATGAAAGAGCATGATTTATTAATTTTTGTTTGTTTTTTTTAAACGTGTTAGCGTGAAGGCGCAAAATTTGAACCACGATGTCGCGAGAGATGACTGTATCGCATATAATGTAGAAATTATCAAAAAGTTCAACACAGTAAACTACTGGTAGGCACTCTAATCACCAAATGGACTTCAAAAACTTCCTGAGCCTTAAATTTGTGACTTGGTCTGAACTGAACTCCTGAAATCAAATACTTTTTGCAGAATATTGCAAATGTATTGAGATACACTGCATGCTTCTATTTCAGCAACCAAAAAATGCGAGTAAACTTGTACCTCCTGTGTGCGAGTGTGAATTTCCAGCTCCCTGACGAGGGCTAAGATTGGGTGAGCCAGGGTAACTGCTCTGGGACTTGGGAGAGCGGATGGTCAAGCAGCGAACCTCACTGTCTGTACCGTTCACCATTTCCACAAACTGACGACACCTAGAGGACGTAATGGCGTTTCTTTTTGCATCAATGTTTTCATTGATTTTCCAAAAGCAACACACAATGCTACGAACAGAAAAGTTACGCCCATAGAAGAACTAATAAATGTCATGCTTTAAACATGCCAACTTACTTCAACATAAATAGAAGGTTTGGGTTGTGTTCTAACAGGCCAGGATAAAGTTGCTGAGTGGCGTCGATGGCTTCGCCCACACGTCCTTCCAGCACCAGCTTCTGTATTCCTATTCGGCAAAACATAACTACATGCTATTTATGCTAGAAAAAGTGATGTGTGGGTTAACCTATCTGACCCACAGGCTAAAAACAGGCTTAACGGTCAAATAAAGTAAAGTTACACATTATTGCCTTGTTTGCTTTCAGTAGACCTTATTTTACCCAACTGTCTTATGTAACATAGAGCAAGATAGAATGTGTAATAGTGTAGTTAATATATAGCTTATTTAGTAATGTAAGACCAAATAGGAGGAAAAAACGGTATAAATACCTTAGTTAAATAGTAATTGAAAATAAAGAATATAGGAGAAAAAACTGGCAGAAACACTGTATAATGTGGGAGGTGGGGTGGTACCTGTATAAAATGGAGTGCTGGAAAGGTCGGAAAACATCTGCACGTTATAGCCTGTGACTTTACGAATTGTGGAAAGCCTTAGTCGTGTCTTAGTCGCGTAGACCAACACATTCCATTACGCTAAATTAGTGAAGATAGAAATGAATTCTGCTTCACTTCTGGATTTCCATGGTGGGTGCTTGTTGGAAACATTTAGGTAAGTGCAAAAGTAGACCTCCACACTACACAAGTTAGTTGCCATGCCAAAAGAAATGAATTTGCGAGTGTGCTTCATTCACATACTCTGTCTGTTCTTTATAGATGTCTGGTCTTCTTGTATCATTGTCTCTGTGGCTCTGGCAAAGGTTGTGGCAGTGGCATAATATCCATGGTGGACTAGGTAACTGGATACCATACTGGAGAAAAAAAATAGAAAATCACCACTTGTTTTTGAATGGAACTTGTACCCATGGCTCAATGAGTTACAGATGTTAAAAAATGATTCTTACTGGTATACCCTGACTTGATATTTGCAGAATGTAACTTACTTTTGCAGGACAGCTTGCCAGTCACCCAGTCTTTCTCCAATGGGGAAGCGAGCAATCATACCATGGATCTTCGCTCGCCATTCACTCATGTAGTCCTCAATGTCAAAGACAAATGGCTGCTGTCCAAAGTTTGCATCTACAATCTCACCCGGAGTTTGAAGCCCCACAGTGGGGTACAAGTTGGGCTGGTTCAAAAAGAAGGTAGAACAAATAGAAGGTTGTTTAAGTTTCATCTAAATTGGTTGTTGTTATCATGACTGTATCAAAGAAATCTACAATGTAGAGTACAGTGGAACCTTGGTTACCGTCCAACTGTAACCAAAACGTACGCTAACCGAATCAATTTTTCCCATCAGAAATAATGTATGTCCAATTAATCTGCTCCAGAAAGCCAAAAATGAAGGTAAACATAACCTTAAATGTTCATTTATCCCTTTCTTCCATCATTTACATGCATTTACAATTCTGTTATGCATATAAAACTATAAAAAGAGTTTATATTTTTGAGAGTCTACCGCTGATGACATCTTAGGCAGGGCGACGTTGCTGACTTCCGGTTCCGGGTGCCATTTGGTTAGCAAGCTAATAGGATGCTAACAAGTACACTAATAACACAGTTGGACTCACACAGTGTATTAATAACACAAGACGGGCACCATATTGTACGCTGAGCTGACTGACCACTTGTGACTGCTTTGGGGCGGGGCAGACCGGACCGCTCAGCAGCACCCACTGCTGCTCAGTGAGAACAGAAACAACAGTGGTACATGTATACTGTACATATCCCGTGTTAACTTTTTTTTTTTTTTTTTTTTACCAAATGCTGTGAATGCTGAATCACAAATGTGCAGGAATCCACTGTATGTCAAATATGCCAATAAAAGTAAACGTAAAAGGTCTTATGTTGAGTGGCTGGCATATCAGAGATGCTACAACATGATACTTACCGGCAGGTCTGTGAAAGCCACACCTTTGAAGCAAAAGAAAACATTTCAGTTAATATGCATGATGATTCAAAGAAGATTACATAAACAATCAGTCAATCTATGACTTCATAACATTTGCTTTGTATTTTATCCACCTCCACTGACCTAAACTGATGCCATTTTTGGTGTAAAAGCATGTGTTGTTGATGAGGTTAACGCAACAGCCAATCACGTCACCCGTGGTGAACGTTGGTCCATATGGTTGGCCAGTCCCAGAGGAGCAGAAGGAATGGCCGTCATCTCCATGGTAACCATATGAGTGCTTGTCCCATCCTAAAATAGGGCAAGGATTAGGATTAGTTTTTACTTTATATTTTCAAATCTTATGAAAAAAATGCTGTTTGTCAGTTCAAACGGTCATAACTTTCACTCAAATCACTGCCTGTTCATTTAAACAGAAATATCCTGGAAGGAAGGGTGATAGTTACTCATTTATGTGCGCTGCTCACAGTCACATTTTCCCATCTGACGACAACCGAATGCACTTTATTGCATAAAAATTCACAAGCATGAACTTTCTGTGGTTGTGGTGCAGTGCACGATTTTAATGAGCTGAGGTCATCATTGTACATGGAACTATTGGTGATGAAATAGTATCCTCACTATGAAACTTTCCTATTACTTTGCACACCTTACACCACCTTTCTTACTGCCCTCCCGCAATCTGTAAATTTGGGTAACACTACATACTGTATATAAAAGGTGATTCTCCTGAAAGGTGTACTAGAGAGGGTACTCTCACTTCGAGGACATGACGCCCAGACCACAGTGATTTTAAATTAAAAAAATATACTGATAGATTAAAAATATACTGCAAACACATTGAAAGAACAGCGTCAAATATTTTCTTTCTTTTCTTGTCCGTGTATATAACACAATATGATGTCAATTTCAACCCGTTTGTCAAAAGACAATGAAATAAATAATACAAAACGGTGGAAGTTACACTTCAGCTGCTCAGATTTCCAAAGTGTATCACCTCATTGTGCAACAAACACATTTTGCTGCTTCCAAAATATGTACTTTGACAAAACTCTGACAGAATGTGTACACGTTGCAAACGTAACCAGCGTAGTCCACACACAATGTAAAAAAAAAATGTTACTGTAAAAGACTACTGTGCTGACCTCTGCCTTGACAAACAATGTAAACTTCAGAGTATCTGCGTGTTATTTCTTGAGGGTTTTGTCAAAATTCAGACAATAACGAAAGTGACACTGATTCAAAAATCAGAAATATGGCGTCGTGTCCATGATACGCGTCACATTTAAGATTTCTATAGATTAGGGCTGGGCGATTTTGGCAAAAATCTGAATCACGATTAATACAACCTCCAACCTTGATTTTGGTTAATGTACGATTATAACACTCTCAACTATTTATTTTGTAAATAGTTGTCAATTCTGGGGGGGAAGGGAAGGATGCTTACGTCGTGCTTATGTTGATTAGAAGCTCTAAATGTCAGTTTGGGTTATTTTTCAACTAATCGCCCAGCTCTACTGCTGATCTATTTTTTCTCATCAATCCACTTTGGGGAACTGTTTTTTTTTTCCATAACGCTTGCACGGAAGGTGAAGTGTGCTACTCTTGCGCTGACTAACAATGCTTTGAAGAACACAGTGTTGAGTCGAGTCTCACACAGAGTTTGAAGAGGAGTCCATCCACTAGCTCTGTGTTACATTCAAGACACGTAGCCACTTTGGAGCATGTTTGTGACAATTTAAGGTAGGTTTAAAGCTTTTATCGGGAAAAATATATAGATGATATGGCGATATATATTAAAGTGATACTTTATTTGAATATTCAAATTGGTTAGAAAATAACTTTCAAGTTAGCTTGCTATGTCGCGCTTTTGGGTACCCCTTTCAGGACACTGACCCAAAAAAAAAGGACAAAATATATTTTTTCCAAAAACCTTTGACTTAAAATTAATTTATTTACTCACACAAAGTGCAAATCAAGCATTCATAAAAAAGAAGCTAATAAATTAGCGCATTTTTATGTAAATGTTACAATTGAGAAAACTGCTATCATATTTTCTTGCAAGTTTTTCTTCATAAAATGAAATATAACAAGTGATACTTTATTTTAATATGCAAATTGGTTAGAAAATTGTTTTTTGCTTGCTATGTCACACTTTTGGTATCCCTTTCAGGAGAATGTCTTAACTCATACGGCCCATAACAGCAACAGCAACAAACAGCAACAAATTCCTTACGTGTTCGACATACTTGGCAAATAAAGATAATTATGATTCTAAATATGCTTGAAACACACAGCAGTAGCCTGGCTCAACAGCACTAGCAGCAGCAGCTGCCAGGTCAACTCCAGTCTACGCCAGGCTCAACACCACTAGCAGCATCAGCCCGGCCAGCAGATGGCTGAGCCAGACCCAACACCGGCAGAAGCAGCAGCCAGCAAGCTGCTTGTTAGGAGGCTAGTATGGGCCTGCAGTGCATCTGCGTCACTCGGGCGCCACCATGCCAGCAAAAAAAGGAAAATAGATCACCACATATGACATGGAGGAAACTAAAGTTTAAATTCCATGTCTGGGGAGCTATCCAGACCAAGAACCAACAGGAAAGCCTACTTATGGATGAAATAAAATCACTTTAAAAAGTGATTATCAAAAAGGAAGAGACAATAACTGTACTTGAACAGAGGATAAATGTGTATAAATAATACACTAGACGGAATGACCTAGTGATAACTAGACTACTACTGTAAGGTTAGCCATTGTTAGAATTTAGATGATTCCCGTTCCAATTTTTTGTTTCAATCCCGGTTCCCAACGATTCTCGATTCCGATGCTTTTAAGAGGCAGGCTCATAAAAGCTTGCATGGTTTAAACGACGGTGCTAATCAGAGTACTTTTGGAATTTCTTTTTGAAATATCTCAACTTCCCCATGAATTTTTGAATGAATTTCTCACAGATCTATTTTCACAGGAGTTCACCTTCACATAAGCTATTTACTTGTAAAAAGCTCATGAAAAAACATTTCCACATATGCTGTTGTTTATGTGTGAGTGTGTGATGCTGCAGGCACTTACACATGCAGTACCCTGGGTGCAGAATATCAAACTTGTCTATAAGCTATGAGTCTTGAGCTACCATGTTAGCACTAGTATACTTTGCTGCCTCAATGTTGGCGCAAGCTTTATAGATATAGCACAACTAAACAGGATGTAGTGCAAAGTGGTCTTATTTTGAAAGCTAGAAGGGTTTTGTGTGGGTTGTGTCTTGACGTTCCACATCAGCGGGCATCCTGAAACCCTCAGTTACATTGGCTTGAGACAGACGTCATTATTGTTTGACTTCCCCGCTTCTGACTGCATAGAGGAAGGCCGACATAGTTCGTCAAAGACGTTGCACTGAGCCGACCACGACCAAAGGACTGTTAGCAACTACCTCAAGATTCTATTTTTTCCCCAAACAAAAATTACAAGAACACCACCACCAGCTTACGTAGGTTAACAACAGTGGTTTAAAAGAACATATAGAACACAAAAATATCGACATTCTTCACAATCACAAATTAAATCGCATACAAACTGTCGGGCACCGAATAAGATGGCTGGCGTTCATGGCTGTCACTCGAGCTGTCTCATAGAAATGTTCAGAGCGCTGCACACACACAAAAGCAGTCTTACCAACACTTTTTTCCGCGCATAACTAATGCGTGTGCGTGCGTTACGTGGGTCGTGGCTTACATGCTTGGAGCAGGTAGAGGACAGAATATAATGCTTGAAGCAAAGGCAGCCGCATAACGGTTGCAAATAGTCCCTTTAATTTGACAAAATAAAATATTAACAACCGACTATCACAACAATACAATAATAACACTGATTATGCCATGTTCAACACTATTAGAAAACACATTTCATTTATTGGTTATTACTAACAAGTTAAGGATTAATTTATACACAGAAATGACATAAATTGGACGATTCAGTCAAAATGGTTTCTCCAGTTTTTATTAAATGTCTCTACTTACCCTGACTTGTTTTTTTTTTATTTTTTTATTAACAAATATTCCTACTTTACTACCCAAATAACATTTGAACTTTTTTTTAGCCTTTATGTTTACATTCGTATTCCTTCCTTCTCCTTTACACTCCTTTCTGCTTAATTACATATTATAATTTTCAACACCTTCCTTTCTTTACACAGGAAGTGAACAAAATGAGAATGACAAAATGTAAGCAAAGAAAACACTGTAAGTGTCAACATGTAAAAATATGGTGTGAATTACTTCTCAGCAATAGAAATGGAGAAGGGGTTAAATAAGCTCTGCTTCTTTCTACTCCTTTTCAGACATGTCAAACTGTGCAAATGTGACCTTTTTAAGCATGTCTGAAACAAATAACCCCTACCATACCATACCACTGTGTGCATAGGTTTATCTTTAAATGGGGAGCATATTCTTATTCCTCTACATCAGTCATTTAGCATCATTTGTATGTGTTGTGTGATGTGGGTGTGGTCTCTGTACGGTGAGGTATTAGATTAATCTGCTGACAGGGATATTGCCTCTAAAGCCGGGCTCACTGCTCCAACATGCTAATGAAATGGGCAGGTCTCCACAGCGGGATCAGACACAGAGGTCAACAGTAGAGAACATTGTACTATATTAAGGGACGCACACGCAAAGATGCAAGAGCTCCCTAACTCACATAGGTACATACTGTATGGGAACATCCACGTGCACAAATAAAACATAGTTGCAAGAGAAGTACAAGAGATAGAGAAGTACAGTGGGACTGTCTGCCTGTGGGTCCAGGACAGATTAACTGAGTTTGGCCCAAATATAAACAGCCAAACACAAACAGTACTCATTCAGACTTAAAGCAATCTGTAGTATCTGTCTAGCAGGGCTACTGTCCATTGAAATCCTAGCAACCAAAAATATTTTCATGACTAATGTTTGGACAGGGTTAGAAAACACATTCATGTGTGCAACACTGTTCCATGCTGTTCCACCCAATGACACACAGTAATCAAGAACGATCTTTGTTTTCCATATGCATCAAGAGTCAGATGAACCGGCTGCCCTTGTGTCCACTGCATTCTACAAACGTCGACCAACAAACAGATCTTGACTAGTCAATAAGCAGGTCAAATGGCCCCAGACGGAGCTGGAAGCTCTGCAATGTGACTGGTTACAGCAGGGGAGAGTTCTGATTTAATCAGCCTCTCAGCTACTATATGGCCATGACTCTTTATCCGGTGTGCTTAGCTTCTTAGATGTCTTTGTATATGTGCAAATCTGTCATTGAGAGACTGTTGTGTGTACAGTACGCACTGTCTGTGTGCTGTATACTACTACTATGCATGTTGAACCACTGTTAAAAAAAAGCACAACAAATACAGGTAAAAAAAGACTTGAATAATTGCTTATGTTTTATTGTCATTTATTAAAACCATCTCATACATATGGATCCAGTTACATAGCTTTTTCTGATCTGTAAATATAGTAAATGACTTCATGCATTACATTGCTGCTGGCATGTAAAAATAAAGAAAAAAACATTATCTTTGGAATTGCTTGTTGAATGACGACATGTGGGAGAGCAGGCCAGCTTTTTAACATTTTAAACAAACTTAAGGTAAATGCAGAATTTCTATGTGTACGTCTCAGTACTGTGTGTGCATCATCTAAGGGGGACTTGCACTTAGTAGTTTAAACAATACCGTAGAGCAATATATTTTCTGACGATATATACGACAGTACCGTATATATACTGGTGCTTCGTTTAAAATACTATATTTGGTTCTCCTGAAAAACTGTGCTTCGCTCTTCACTCGGTGAGGATGTATTGGACTGTTATCTTTGTTCTTTAATTGCCTTCATCACTCTGTTGTTGGAAAGACTAAACTCTTTACCTAGAGATTATTTCTATTTTATTCAACTTTATGTCATTATACAGCTTTATTCAGGCATGTCTACATTTTGAGACCTAAAAATAGCATCTGGTCGGGATCTGCACATCAACCCAACATAACAATCTGCAGATTGTTACTAAATGCGTTTTATTTTATTGCTTATCGCCTTCCTCCATTTTGACTGAATCGTGATTGCCCAGCATCTCGGGCACTGCTCATGCAAGCAAACAAGTTATCTACGACAATTACGATAGCAGCACTAATGATTGGTCTCTTTGTGTCTCACTGTGTATCTCGAGCATTTAATCGTCACAACACTACTGAAGAAGCAATTGAGTGAGCTTTTTCTACTGAAAAGAATTATGTTAGAATTAGGTGCAGCACATTTCGCAGGGTGCATTTTCCTCCAAGTCTTTCAAGCAGGGAATGTTCCTGCTCAAACCTTACAAATAAAAGGTATAATTACTAGCAATTATATTCATCTATGTTTTATATTTCCTACAAAAATATTTATGTTTAGGGCCAATAGATAGAAGTGTCAGATTACATGTTGTTTTGACTTACATTTTAACACTTTTTTCTGTTAGGGCTCTGATAGGTATAACAATTAAAACAAAACGTTAGACATATATTTAAAAACAAATCTTTGTGTTTTTTTTAGTTATTAGTATCAACATTTTAGCTTTTTGTAGTTACAATACACCTTTTTGCTCTATTTTTCCACTTTCGCTCGGTTTTTGTTTTCTTTTATTTCTGCATTAAGCCACAATCCACAGATGGCCCCTGGGCCACACACTGGATACCCATGTGTGTTTCAAAGAAAAAAGAGGTGCTGCTAGGCGACGGAGGAGTGTGTCCAAGCTCTGCTTTCTTGGCTCTGTCGCTGGTCAGGGGTTGGGTTGCATCGTGGAGGGGTTTATGCAACTTTTAGCCCGGCAGTGAACCGGAGTGTGATTAAGGGTGCAGACAAGTCCGAACATTTACATGTTTTGATCTGACAAATCTTAAGTAAGTTTGATCCAATGTAAGCTTCTGCTTGGACATTAGGACGACAGCAGCTGTTCAACGTCAATGGACAAAACAGCCACACGTCACTCGCTAATGCTAACGCTGGGAACACTGCAGTAGGTTGGATTGTATTGGAAGGTGTGCAAAAGCCATGGTTCCGATAATGCCTCGTGAACTGCCACTTCCATATTAAGTGTATTATCATTCATAGTGGCAATGCCACAGTTCACAGTCTGACTGGCTTCTGGCTGCCCTGTTCTCTGTTCTTGTGAGACAGCTTTTCTCCAAACGGGAAACCTCGTCACGTTTTCATTTCACGAGATCTCATGACAACTTTCAAACACAATCGGGGATGCTCTTTATGTTACATTGACCAATTAAACCACATTGGCTGACTTGTCAGTGGTGTAAAGCATTTGGGCAAGAAGCAATTTTCCAACATATATCTACCAAACACCATTTTCAAATACTCACCAGGCAGTCTGTTCATGTTGACTCCCTGAGCAGACAAGCCGATTCCCATGTAGCTGCATTGCAAAAGGAGGACATTTTAATCATCAGTGCTTTGGGTGCATTTCTATATGAACATGTACATATATGTGTTAAACCATCAAGTTTTTTGGACCTGTACATTTTCACTATGTGTGTTGAAAATATTTATATTTGAAACTCTGGAGCATATACGGCAGGAAAGGTATTTTTAATTAAAAAAGGTGCCGTCTTCCTTGGTTAGGTACTGTAACTTTCAATTTATAACCCGGCCTCTTCCAGTTCCTACATTGCAAGCCACACCAGCCTTAGTTATGTTTGTAGTCAGCTAATAATAGCGATTTGGCTAAGTTTAGCTATGAACGATAGCCATTAACTCACAAGACGAGACGATACACAAGATTGGGACTGCGAGAAAGAGATGAGATTTTAGCATAAATTTTAAGAAAAGTACAATGAAAAAATGTAACTGGACAAACAAACTTTTTCATTTAACTCACAAGTCACAAAACCATGCAGGTGTGTTTTGAAATGTTTATTGTCCTACAAATTGACACTAAATTATATTATCATCTGCATATTTTAAGACCAAATAAACCACTGTTCTGATAATATATAATAATAAATAAAATATAATAACACAATATTTCCTTGAATATGTCATCTTTCACTATGTAAAGTTGTGGCATTGGCGTTTGTGACATGTATTTTCTCACAGGCAATTTGTACTGTTGTTATCATTATCTTATTTTATTTCTGCAATGAGCTACGTTCCACAGATGGCCCCTGCACCATAGTTTGGACACCCATGTGTGTTTTGCAAGCAAGGCGAGGTGCTGCCAGGCGAAGGAAGAGTGTGTCCAAGATCTGCCTTCTTGGCTGTGGCTGTCTCCGTCGGGTTGAATTGTGGATGTGTTAGAACTTTAAATTTTGACTGGCATTGCATTGCTGCTGCATATTTAATTACCAAATAAATGTCTGACGCACCCCTATTCACGAAATATAGCGATATATGCTAGTCGATGGTGCTGTTTTTGGTTTAAAAAAGCGCAATTTAAAACCAAAGAGGGACAGCAACTTTAACATATTGTTTCTACCCACCTTTTTTGCCTCCAATACAGACCTGATGAAAATCTTAAGACCAGTTGAAAAATTGCAAGAATTAGCATTTTGCACATTTGGATCTTAATGAGGTTTTAAGTGGAGCTACAATATGCAAAAGCAAGAAGGGGGAGTGAGACAAAAAGCACTTTGAAAAAGTAATTTATTGAAAACAACAATTAAACTGAAATAGGCGGTTTATCAGCTGATCAAAAGTTTAAGACCATCGCTCAAAAAATAACAAAAAACTCTCCAAACCAGAACAAAAAATTTTTACAGTACAATTTACTTACAGTTTTTCTTTGTCTTTCTGTTTATTTAGGCCACACATACACGCATAATAAAGAGTTTGTGGTGATTTTTCGGAGTGTCTGTGAATGCATTTCACAGTCGGCTAGTAACAATGAGGAAGTGTCGTTCCCAGGACGAGCGGACTAGAAACGTGTTTGCAAGTTGGAGATACATATCTGGTGTTGGAATTGCACTGCTGATGATGTGTTCAGGTCAGAATAAAAGGCATTAAAGAGCGGCGGCACTCTGTGATTTGCACTGAGAGACACTGTGTGACTCTGTGGAGATGCCGTCACAACAGAGATGTGGCTTGACATGATGCGCATGACATGATAATTCATGACATGATAATGGTAGAAATTTCAACGTAATTAATGAAATAAATTAGTTACTGCCATTAACGCGCTATTTTTGACAGCCCTAACTTTGAGACATTTGCAGGAACTAAATGAGTAACACAAAATGACCTCACAAACTAGTAGGGAAATGCACTAAAGCTGATATATAAAAAAGGTATTTGCTTACCCATCTCGACCTTTACTGACAATTTTGACTTCAAAATAGTAGATCCCACAGGCAGCAGGAATTGGATGTGTGGCTCGTACTGATGCGGCATCCTTGTGGTTTTTCCCATGGCCTACAAGTGAAGTACAAAAAAGCTGCCATGAAAAAATAAATGGAAATGTTGTACAGTTATACAACGTCTGAGTTCGGACATCTGCTGTGTCCTGACATGTTTCAATATTATTTAGCAAAAAAAAAACCTGTACTGTCATCTTTTGCATTATCCCCCCTACTATACTGCCTTTCTTCAGAAATTAATTGATAAATGATAGCTGTTTCGTGGTAGACTATGGTCTATTTTTTGTCATAATATATTAAATACAAGTGATATGTAGTATTTATGATAACAAGGTAATGTAATGACATAAAACACCGACACATTACCTTAAATTACATTATTAACACCGCATGAAGTGAAAAAAACGTTCTACTTCAATTCCATGGGGAAGTGATAAGTTTTTTGGCTTTTTAAGTTTAGAAGAAATAAATCTGAGACTAACTGGTTAGCTTGCTAACTTGTTAGCTTGCTAACTCACTAGCTTGTTAGCGCGGGACCGTCTGGAGTCCCTGAGGCATAAGAGAAAACAAAGTGTAAAGGTGACTATATGGTTGTTATTTCATGTCTACAGGGCTCTAATAATGTTAAAAACTGCATTTAGAAAGTCATAAACAGGTTTTCTATGCTCAAACAAAAAAAAATATTCAATTTATTAACACTGAATCCTATATCGTGCAAATTCATAGAGCGCGGTTGGGTCTGGAACCAATTAACCGCTGTAAACAAGGGACGTACAGTGTTCCCTTGCTGTATCGCGGTTCACCTTTCGCGGATTCACTGTTCCACTGAATTTTTTTTTTGCTTTTTTTGTCGTTTTATAATTACAGCGTATGCACGCTGTTACAGGCCAAGCCTGGCCCTTTAAGAAGAACTGCTTTGTGGGAAATTGAGTGTCTCTCCTCCCTTTCTCGTCTGTCTGCAGCGCCCATTGTTTTCTGCATCCTGATTGGCTTTAGACCACTGTCAATCAATCACCTTCGCGCCACCCTGCTGTGTTTCCTGTGTCTTTGCTAGCTTGCAAATGAATATTCGGTTCGAAGGAGGAGGAGTGCAACAGGAATGGAATACAGGTGAGTGACTTAATAATTTATTGTGCCCGACCTGTAGGTTGATCATTAAAATTCAAACAAAGGTTTGAACTTTTAAAAAAAGCTTTAATATGCCATTTGAAGAACAAACAATATGTATGGTGAGTTTTCAAAGGTGACGGTGTGACCATCAGTCAAACGACAGCTAACACAGCCATATGGCTAACACTTGCCCGTATGTGTTTAACAGTAAGACGGCTAAGCTAATAACTGGAAATATGATTGAATTCATCGGACGAGACAAGCAGTCTTTCACAGTGGTGGAAGACACCGAGTGCTTTCTCATGTACCTGGAAGTTCCACCAATGTACTCTCACATCCAAAGTCTCCTTAAAGAGGGCATGTCATCTTCTGGAAGTTTCATCGGTGATATATGTTCTCTTCAAAAAGTAAGTCAAATATATTACTGTCTAAATTAAGATGATTTTATGGTTCCTTTTTTCATATCATATAGCCAGTAGCAGGGGTGCAGCCAGGAATTCTGGGTCCCATGGGAAAAAAAAATCACCTTGTCTCCACCTTATTAATTACTAATTTTATTAGTAATTACCAATTTTTTGGGTCTTCTGGTAGGTAAGGGACCTTGGAATTGTCCTGACGTTTCCCTTTTATACGGCACCCCTAGCCAATAGCACTATTAATAACAGCATGATTAGCATTATTTTATTAGCCAATAGCGTTACAAATAAATTGAAAAATATATAATTAATCCCTGTGATCGGTATCGGCTGATTTCAGTCCTGGATGATCAGTATTGGAATTGGAAGCATAAAACCCTGATCAGAGCATACCTGGTGGGAACAATACATTTTAAATACAGTCGGTCTTAAAGTTGTCAACAGTAGGGTCGTAAGACTAATATTTAACATCTAGGGCAATTAGACTCAAGCACAAGCCATTACTGTCTGTCATTTCTTTTTCAGATTGCTGCTTATGCAATGCCCCAGGTCATGGCAGAAAGTGGCTACCACCATTCTGCAGTGTGTTGTGTAACGGCTATTTAGCTTCTAAAGTGTGCTTGTGCATCTGAGATTGCGGGAGTTCACCTGCCTAAACACACAACGAGTCACTGTAGTTCCATTTATGTGTGCGTGTGTGTGTGTGAGAGAATCCACATGTAAATGTAGATAGGATGTAACTTACTATGACGCAGCTCTCTGTCAGCCAACAGTGTGCCTTTCAAAGAAACAAACCTTGGCATTTGATATTCATGTCATAGTAAAGAAACTGCAAGTAAAATAAAATAAAATAATTTCATGGAGAAACCATTTGAGATTTCAATACGTGTTAACTTTAAATGCTGCCTGTTTATGGCTTTACATACCTACTGTATTGCTCTTACATGATTATTAATAATGTCACTATTTGCATACGCATATGCTTGTACTGTATGTGACTGTCCAGTTGACTGGGTGCAGCAACATCTATTTTTAGCTCATCTCCTGAAAACAACCATGGTGGGGGTCAATTTCTGACAAACACCAACACAAGCTGCATTGCCAAGTCAAAGAATGACTGTAATGTGATCACTCCTAGCCAGTTATATACGACAACTGCCACCTTTTATAAATGAAATCAAGAGAAAGACTAAAAAAATAATCCAATAAATGCGGCTATTTGCTACTGCCCTAATATGATGGTGGGGGAAACTTTGGAATAATATACATGCAGTATATCTTCAATGATTTTGGAAAAAAAAAATATGGGGCGCACAAGTGAACTTATTTTGAATTTTATGTCATTCTTACAGGATAAAATTATACATATATTAATATTCGATTACATTTTCGGGGAGCATTCACATTTGTCATCTTTGGTTCGGTTAAAAAGGATAGTTTGGATTTTTTGGCATGAAGTTGTATGACATCCCCATCAGCAGTGTAGTGCATCAACAGCGACATTTCCCCCACTTCGTCCCGTGAGCAGAGTTCTGGTTGTTGTTTTGTGTTTAACAAAGTAATTCCAGCTAGTTGGTGGGGTCACCTAAGTAAAGCATTCTGCTTCTCAAAACAATATGCATTCAAAAGAGTGATAAATTTGCATCACAAAACCGTTCCCCCACAAAAAGTCAGCCCTCTCAATTGCTCGGCACGATTTCCCCTCTGTTGGTGTCACTGCGCGCTGCCGCTTATCCATTACTGTGTATGTGTTCCACCGTGCTTACATGTGTGGATGAAGACTGCTGCGACGTGAGAGAGTGAACATGACAGCTACACTAGAGTGATATTGTCAAATAAGAAAATATCTTTTTTAAAAAGTTGTGCTGACTGGTAATTATCTGGACTGTAACAACGTGTCTGAATCGCCCTATATAGTCCATCGTTTTCCTGCCACGTACATTAGACAACTTTAGCTTCTTGCTGTATACTGGATTTCATAGTGCACAATTCAGCGAGAACGATTGTGTTCCTACACGCCCAAAACAGAGGAAAGAAACAGGATTTGAAGATATCTGCTATTCCATAGGTAGAGTCTACTCACAGCTTCAGCACTTCTTTCTCCCTCCTCTCTTTCTTTGCCCGTTCTAAGTCCATCCGACGAAGTTCGGCATCCATGCATTCCTGTTCATATAGGTACCCCTTTAACTTTGTGGTAAAATGAATATCGTCATCACTTGTTTCGTAGTCAGACATGTTTACTTTCCCTATGCTTGCAGTAAACAACGTGAAGCAGGTGAGGGAAATGTGCCCAACAGCTGACAGCTGCTGGTAGCGTGTAGTAATACCGACGGAGAAGAAATAGCGCCGAGCGATTTGAGGTCTGACTTTTTTTGGGATAACGGTTATGTGATGCAAGTGTATTACTCTTTTGAACGCATATTGTTTTGAGCAGCACAACGCTTTACTTCTGTGACCCCACCAACTCACCGGAACTACTTTCTTAAACACAAAAAAAGTCACTGTTGATGCACTACACTGCTTATGGGGATGTCATACAACTTCATGTTAAAAAATTCGCACTACCCCATTAACAAACTCTGGTGAGCTTGCTCCGTTAGTGCGGTTTGAGTGAACGCAATCATCTGAATCCTGGGGTTCGAAACTGCTTAAAAGATGGCTCTTTGTCCACATGCTGGTGAACTTTGGTGCAGTTCTCTTCACTTAAGCTCAAATTTGAATGCTACACAAACTAAAGACACAGACCAATGTTAAAAAAGCATGCAGAAATTACAAATATACACTACCAGTCAAAAGTGTGGACACACTTTCTTAATCAATAGCATAAGGAAGTGTGTCCAAACTTTTAACCGGTAGTGTTGATGAGAGAACATGCGTCTGAAGCTCTGCCTCCGTGCTCCTCTGCTCTCTACCGCTGTGTGAGCTGCAGAGTGCTTCACAGCAACAATGACTGTGTGCATCAAACATCTTTGTGTTAACACAGCTGTGTGCTGTCCACACAGAAACGTTTTTATGTCAAAACGGCAAAGTATTTTATAGTTTTAGCCTTTCATCCACACAAAAACGGCGTTCTGAAAATGATATCACCACCCCGTTGCCGTCACGTGACCAGAATTGACAAGCCGACAAAATATCTGTATACCTTGACTGGCGTGACTCACCCCAGTCAACAATCTCCTGATATTTTTTGTCTTATACTCGAAAATTACTCGCAGAAGTAATTCCACTTAGTCGTCAGTCTCGACAAGCCTTGGAAAGCAGAAGACCGTTCACAGTGCCACAGGTAGGTAGGTGTACCTTATGTATTACATTGTTTTCAACCAGCGATACGTTCTCGTCTGGATGCAAGTATTTACTAATCTGACACAGTCTGGACGTGGACGTTTTTTTCAACCTGCCAAAAAAAAAAAAAAAATTCCAGGAATGTTTCCATCTGGACAGGGGCCTCAATGTCCCTTAGCAGGTTTCAGCCCCAGAACATGACACTACCAACACGTCATGCAAAATTATTATGATATTCATGTCCATGATGAGCATATGTAAACAAAAACAAGGGTCACTGGATTTTTTGTCTCACAGAATTTTTAGATGTGTTGAATAAAAGTGGCTTGTACTTAGTTTAAAAAACTACTTGAGCCATCAAGGCCAATGGTAATAGATAACTAATACAGATAGGGTTATTTGTGTGATTGATTTAACATATTCAGGTCCTGACTACTCTCCAGTGCTTAATGAGGCAAGTATAATATTGCTATCTTATTTCCAAATGTTTGTAAAACTAGTTACCTTGCCATTAATATTTATGTTCCTCCAGGTTACCTTATTTATAGTGTGCACCTAGAAAAAACTTTGTTGAATACAGTACAGTCTTTTGTCCCTCTTTGTGATTTCCATGATTCATGATCTAGTTCAAGGTGTCCTACAAGACAGTGCAGTGGGACTGTCGACTGTTGGGGTTGTTATGAGGAGCAATTAGGTTCTTGTATAACTGAACAAAAAGCTTTGTCTTCATCTGTGGCACTTTGTCAAGGATTTTGTGAATACATACAGTTCATCAAGGGTATGCTTTGTCATCTGCTCTGTTTTAAATTTTCAAGGAGTTTTAGGAATTGGCCAGTTTGGAGGATGTTCAGTGCTCTTTGGCAACCTCAACATTAGTGCCAGATCTTTGCAGATTCTATTTTTCTGTCAGCATTGTCAGGCTGTGACCTACCTCACCTAGGGAGTGTGGCAGAGACTGTGAAGTCGGGTGGCACTGGAACATACACCACTTATTCTAAAAATAATTATTACTTTCTCTTGCGGATTTTGACTGGACTCCTGCCATGTGTATTTCTGTGTGTCTCTTCACACAATGAACACATTCAAATTTAAAAGACCTGTACATGTTCAGCCCCTATACAAGTTTTATTTTAAAAATATATAGTCTGTTAGCATGTTGGCCACACAGTCACAGTCTGGAGATCGGGAAGACCTGGGTTCGAATCTCCCTTGGGCATTTCTGTGTGGAGTTTGCATGTTCTCCCCATGTGTGTGTGGGTTTTCTCCGGGTACTCCGGTTTCCTCCCACATTCTAAAAACATGCATGTTAGGTTAATTGGCAACTCTAAATTGTCCATAGGTATGAATGTGAGTGTGAATGGTTGTTTGTCTATATGTGCCCTGCCATTGGCTGGCGACCGGTCCAGGGTGTACCCCGTCTCTCGCCCAAAGTCAGCTGGGATAGGCTCGAGCATGCCTAATGATATACCCTAATGAGGATAAGCGGCATAGAAAAAGAATGGATGGATGGAATTCAGAAATGCATGTAGATTGGCTAACTTTTCAAGCCTCTGCACATATTGCTACAAAATCTTCAACAAACTGTTTCCAATTGCATTATTAATATAAGATTTTTTTTATAACACCCTTATTTTGTTTACAAAGTTAGACGATATGTGGCAAACAGTGCTCTTATTGTGAAGGCTGGAAGTGTACTCTGTGTGTGTTAAGAATGTCTGCTTGCGGTTCAGACGAGCTGTGTGCAAGAAGAAACCTGCCTCTCGTCTTGTAAAACGCTCTTACATTAAAGCAGTAAAACACAACACGGAGAAAATACACTCATCCAGCCTGAGGCCGCACTAGCATGCTCTGCTAAACTAAGCTAACCCTGCTAGCTTCCATTCACGCTCCATAAAAGGAGTTTCCCCCACCTTTTGCCAGTGGTTTTAGGTCGCTATTTCAACATGTTTATTCCAGGAGTGGGCGGTTTAATGTCTGTGATGAGATTCCACCAAGGAAATACTTCCCCACATGAATGTTCCTTCTCCTCACGATGACATAATTTCATTAACATTGTCCATTTCTGCGAGATTCCATGTTTAACAGTAAATTCCGCTTTAATTGGCCAATTCCAGGGTTCCGTCCACGAATCCATTAACGCAGAAATCATAGGGCCCAGAAACTCAGCATTTGGTGGTGTTCATAGGCTCCAGACTTGTAATATAAGTATAAACAAATTACTCTCATTTTTACAAGTTGGTCAATTTGTCCAAATTTGAAGCTCTTGAAAATGGAGCAACTCTGCACAAAATGGATCTAATTTTTAAATTGCAAATGCCATTCAGTATTTTTGTGAAACACCTTTGAAAAAAAAAAAAAACATCTTGGCTGTTTTAGTTCAACTCATTTATGGTGGCGTTTAAGAAATATCATAATAGCTCAGTCATTGTCGCAACACTTCTTTTTTATTTATCTTCCAACATTACATTCATTTTCCGAGGATGTTAGCACTTGGTGCATTAAAACAAAGTAAAGACAATGTTTCCTCTTAGCCATGATAAAAATGAACAATGTGTCGAGTAGCCAGTTGGCAAAACCACATTATCTAACTGGATACACTCAGTTGACAAGACATGACGAATAATAACATCCACATCTTATTAAACAGTCAAAATGCGTGCTCATGTGCACTTGCTTGGTATTTATTGTAAAATGACAATATTGATAGTTGATATGAGCGTAACAGTGCTGTAACATTTAAAGACAACGAAATAATACATCATTATATCAATAGTTTGGCCCACCCCTCTTGGCGTGAAAACATGCCTTAGAGATGCTGTGAACCTCTGCAGGAACCACAAAAAAAGCTCCAAAAACACACTGAGATATTATATACATTAATTTATTTTCTAGATCTTATCCTGTTTAGGGTCAGAGGTGAACTGGAGCCTTTTGCATCCTGAACTAGTTGCTAGTCAGTCACAGGACACAGACCGACAAACAACCATTCACACTCATGGGGATTTGGAGTGTCCAATTGACCTAACATGTATGTTTTTGGACAGGAGTAAAGTGGAGTAAACCCACACAAGCCCACAACTCCACACAAGAGTGTGGTGAGATGGAGAAGCAATTAAAACCTAAAACCTCCTTGCTGTGAGGCAGATGTGGCTAACCTTGAGCCAACATGTCCAGAGTTATTTTGAACATTTTATAAAAAATCATCACCAAGTACCAGGGGTGTCCCGATACAACTTTATCACTTCCAATCCGATTCTGATATTGCAGCCTTCAATATTAGCCGATGTTGATATCGAGCCAATATCAGCACAAACCATACATACTTTTATTATTTGTTTGGCAGGGCGAAATGTTAGAAAAGTCTTGTTCGAGTGATATTACTCAGAGTATAATACTCAGCAACAGTAGGTATAACAAAAACTGACCTATTTACTTCTTGATGCATGTGGTATATAATTTGATCCACAACAGACATAATGTAGCGGGGATCTATGTGCTCAACGAAGCATTTAAACATAAAATTACTCACCACCCACAGAGGTTGGTTCTGTCCCGTGGGAGTTTCTCACGCTTTTTCAAATGTGTCAAAACATCGGTGGATGTTTCAGAAAGCTGTGGTGTTGGAAAATTCTTCTTCAAACACGCGATAAGATTGGTCGTATTAAACTTTTGTGCCACCGCAAGAAACTTGTGCAGGACAAGTTTTGCACTCAGGTGCAACGTCTTTTTCATTACAGACATCACTGCTACTCCTTGCTAAACACGCTAGCACACGGTTTCCAAAATCAACTAAGGCTTCATGAGATATGTGGCATTTTAAATAAATTAAGACAAGTCACAAGTCAGTGTGATAGGAATTTTTCAAGCACCTTTGTTCTTTATATTTAATTTTGGCATTATTAAGAACATTTTTTATGTACTTGGCATAATATATGGATCTTGCAGAATATTATAACTCAACAGTAAACGCAAAGATGAAGATTTGTTGCATCAAAATGTTTTATTTTATTTACACATTTATGTTGGTTGATTTATGGTTTTTAAAAGTACTGTATGTATTTTTGATAAATGGATTTTATTCTGAAAGACTCATCTGACTCATCGTTCTGTATAGAAATACTGTCTCCAGTGACATTACATGCACTTCGGCTTCGAATTTGAAAAATAAATCTGATGCAAATGAAATATCTGGCTACACAGCATTTCTCATGGAACTGTGATAGATTAGCTTTGTAGGCTACGAAGTTCAAAGTTCCCTCGACACTGGTGTCTGTCTGTCTTGAACAGAGAAAATTGGCACTTTGGTCAAAATAGCATCCAAACCACAAGAGTGAAAGAGCTAGAGCAACTAGAAGTGGCCTATTAATGCGTAGTCCCTGAACACTTTTCAGACCAACCATGACATGGCATGTTTTGATTAACTGTAATCTCCATTGAATTTAATGTAACAATAAAACAATCATCTTATTATCAGAACACTACACCATCAAAAAAGATTTAGTTATATTATAATATATAGTAATGCATGATCACTCTCTTTGCTAGACAGTCTGTTCATGGACACATGTAGGACTTTGTCTGCTATTCACAAATAGACATTCACCAAGAATGTGCCTAAAATGGGTAAAACGGGTGTCCTCTCATGCACGTTTAAGTGATGATAACAGAATGCTGTGTGAGCTAAATCTCCTGCCATGACAGTGTGACCTAAAGAAAAGTAACAGAAAAGAATGCTCCCAGGCCAGGCTTGACAGAATGATACCTTGTTATCTTTATGTAATTACACAACAGATATTTACCCATCAGTGTGCGGAACTGATTAAACAATTTGTTTCTCTTGTTAGGCGAAGGACGACGATCAGATGGGCCAGAGGATCGGTGCATTTGGCCTTATGTATGCGCTGAGGCCTCCACCTTGGCAGCAGCTGCTGAAAACGAGCTGGCTGCCTGTTAGAAGGTATCACACTGTAGTGCTCATTGCAAAACTAGATTAATGTAGTCGGCTAAATAACTAACACGCCGTCATTAAAACCAATAAGAAATGCATACATTTTCGGTGCTTGTTCGTGACAAAAACAATAACTAACTGGAGCGTTCTACTCAGTGCTGTCGTGTTAAAAGGTTAACACGCATGGTTCGTATCCATCTTGTGGCCTGTTTATCCCGTCGTCTTACCTCCCCGATACAATGTTAGTTAGTCGTTGGTCTCAAGTAAAAACACTTTGCTAAACGATGGTTAGCTACCAGGCTAACTAGCGTGCTTGCATAAGTTATAGCTTAGCTAGCTGCCAAATAGTAGCAGAGCACCTCGATGTGCACCACTATTGCTGACTTAAACTAATAGAGTGCGTCAAATACACAGTCATGTAACAACAAAATAATAAGCAAAGAGAAGCCGTGTTACTGAATGGGCATTGTCAGTGTTATTTGACGAGTTGTCGAGGTGAGGGAGTTCTCTATGTCTGCTAATTTGTGAGCAAAGCAAGGTTAAGACCAGAAAGGCAGCTATTACATAGTCAACACAATTGCAGACTTTAGAGTGGCAGACAATCATCGTGACAAATGAGCGACGACACTCTGCCCAGTTAGAGTAACGATACCGCCCCAAACACTTCATCCTAGGCCGAATCTCTAACCTTTGTAATGGACCCTCAGGTTGTTCTGTGACAGCCCGATGTAGCTGTATTTATCCTTGGGGCTCCAGGACCGGGGTAAAGGGGTCTCTTCTTCGTTCACGGCCGGGTAAAGCCGCTTCAGTCGCTCATTCAGCTCATGTTCCTGGTAATTAACAGTAGGATCCCACAACGATAGGCTCCCCGTACCAAGCTCTGCCATTTTCGGCCTGTGTTTGGTGTCTTATAATCTCCGTTTCTCTCAACTAGAAATGTACGCTGAAAGCGAGAGGAACCGGAGAGGAGAAAATAGCAGCAGTGTGACATCCCCGGATAAGCAGCAGAGTGTAGTCACTGTGTGTTGCAACAGTGCTGCGTGGGTGTTGTAGTTTTTACTAACGTTCATCTCCATGCCAACGTTTCCAAAAAAGACTACAGCCGCTTTTCTAACGCCCCACTGAGGGGGCCTTCACTATGTGAGGTGCCTAGAAAATGTAGTTCTTTCTATTTTTGTACACTTTTATATAGTTTTACATTACCGTTTTTATTCTCTGTAGTTGATTTGATGTATTAGTCAAATAAAATATGTGATATATTAATAAGTGTCCATTACTAACATTGCAATATTTGTAAATTTGTTTTTTATGTTTATTTAATATAAATTGAGCATATTTTCGACTTGCATAACGTCGAGATAAAGTGGACGTTCGTGTTCTTTTAAGAATTAAATTTGTTTCACTTCTTGAAAAATCTTCAGGCGCGCCATGGCCACCTATACATGGGTCTGTCTAGCTTTTGCTACTTCCGCGTTGCTCTGGAAACCCGTGACAATATGTGACGTATGCTTGAGCAATGCGGAACAATTTAGATAACTGGGGAGGTCTGATTTAAATGTTTTTATTTAACTGTGACACCAGGCAATTTTTTTGTTTATTTTGTTATTTGTATACATGTGTTTTACACTTGCTTGTTATTAATAAAGTTTGTTAAAAAATAGATAACTGGGGAGGAGCAAGAAAAATATCAGGTCTTAATATTTTTCGTTTTGTATGTCACCAGGCAAAAGCTTCCATATTTGATGACATCCAAAAAAACAAAAATGGCTGCAATATGGATTTAATGTGCACATCTACAGCATAAGGTAAGCAATGAAGGAGAATACATGTGTTTGAATAATATCTAATTGTTTTTCTATGAACAAAAATACATACTGGACTGTAGTGTTGGCTTCCATCATGTTTGTGTGTGATAAACCGTGTTTTTGTGCTGGAAGGGAAACCGACAATTGAAGTGCTCATGACACCAAAAAAGTTTGAAAAAAACAATGGCAAAATGCAAGTACTCACTTAATAAAACATATTTATCATACTGCTATCATAGATAAATAAACAAATAAACAATTACCCCAGCGAGTATTCTGAACTGATTTTTTTTTTATTGTAAATATTTCAATATTTGAGTACACATCTAACACAGGAAATGTGCCTTTCAGTGTTATTTACGGCGGAAATAAATAGATTAACATGTGTTTTGGTGCCGCACGGTGGTCTAGTGGTTAGCATGTTGGCCACGCAATCACAGTCAGGAGATCGGGAAGACCTGTGTTCGAATCTCCGTTGGGCATTTCTGTGTGGAGTTTGCATGTTCTCCCCGTGCGTGTGTGGGTTTTCTCCGGGTACTCCGGTTTCCTCCCACATTCCAAAAACATGCATGTTAGTTTAATTGGCAACTCTAAATTGTCCACTGGTATGAATGTGAGTGTGAATGGTTGTTTTGTCTATATGTGCCCTGCCATTGGTTGGTGACCAGTCCAGGGTGTACCCCTCCTCTCGCCGGAAGTCAGCTGGGATAGGCTCCAGCAGTCCCCGCGACCCTAATGAGGAGAAGCGGAATAGAAAATGGATGGATGGATTATACAAACAAGTGTTTGCTTTGTCACCTAAAACACAAGAGCGACGATGTCAGTGTTGTCTTCAAATACTGTAGCTTAGCATATCTCAACCTACGTTGGATTGATTTTGGCAACTTTAATGTGAATGGAAATGTTTGGACAGCTCTGCTCGAGGCTATACGAAGATTGCCAACACCCTGAAACCGAGTTGCAGCACAATGGCCAAGATCATACAGCGCATCAACAGGACAGGTTCCACTCAGCACATGGTCAACCAAAGAAGTTGAGCGGATGTGGACAGTGTTGTATTCAGAAGTTGTCTTTGTAAAATAGACCTAGGAGTGTTGCCAGCATTGCTGCTGAGGTTAAAGCAGTGAGGGTCAGCCTGTCAGTGCTCAGACCATACGCCATACACTGCATCAAATTTGTCTGCATGACAGTCGTACCAGAATGACAGCCTGCAAACAGTTTGCTGCAGACAAGCAGACTTAGGACATGGATTCCTCAAACTGTGTCTTGTGGTCCGATGAGACCAAGATAAAGTTATTTGGTTCAGATAGTGTCACACGTCTAAGGGAAACATGAATGTCAATATGTACTGTGTTATTCTGAAGAAAAACATGATCCCTCCTTGGGAAACTGGGATGCACCGCAGTATTCCAACATAACAACTCCAAACACACCTCCAAGACGAACACTGCTTTACTAAAGAAGCTGAGGATAATGGTGATGGACTGGCCAAGCATGATTCCAAACCCTTTTGAGCATCATACCAGCATCTGCCAGACACAACATTGACACTTTGGGCCCAATGTGGATATTTTCATTTTGGAGTGTACTCACTTCAGTTGACAGCGGTTTAGACATTGATGGCTGTTTGTTGAGTTATTTTAAGCGGACAGTAAATTTACACTGTTACACAAGCTGCACACCAACTACTTTACATTGTATCAAAGTGTTATTTCTTCAGTGTTGTCACTTTTGTGAGGTACTACAATTATGGTTTAATCCCTGAACTTTCTTGGAATCATCTTTATCCCACATGACCTTGTATCTTCTATTTGTTCCATTTTCAAATTGTCCAACCAACAGTAGTCTCTTTATCACCAAGTTTCTCTCAATCAAATTATTATTAAATTGTTACATTTATAACCTTAATTTAATGTTTTTTTCTGTATTTTTTTGCTATTCTGTCTTTCTCTATTAAAATAAACCTACTAAATATTCTGGACTGTTCATGTCTTTATAAGATCTTACAAGATCGGCAGGGGATCGAATAATTATTTCCAGCTCTGTATGTATGTTTTTTTGTTTGTGTGGTGTCCTGTTGGAGACATCGCAGGCTGAGTACAATGAGTTGAAGAGTGAGCAAGACACATTGCTGGAGCTCTATCTAAGTTCATAAACAAAGTATGTCAAGGGATTTGTTAAAATTGACATTCACAAACATATACTAGCATACTGTATATATTCAGTCACAGTTTACCTTTTTGGTTTGATGGCTAGCGTTATTTCCTGTCCTTCCAACTTAGCAAGAGACAATTACATTTGCAAATTTTGATACTCCATTCTCTGTTGGCTATTGTCTCTGTGTGTGTGAAAGAATATCGTTTGAAGTCAGGATGCTTTCAGACCAGGCTTGTTTGAACAAAGTAATTCAATTCATCATTGACTGACTGACACTTACACTATCTCAGGGTTTCCTCGATGACTGACTAATATGATCCCAGTTTTGTCAGCTATCTTCAAACAAATTTTAAGAAACATTACATAAGATGTAAATATGTTATTGTTATGATGTTATTACCATCACCAGTATGCAACAGAGTGATGCATTAAAACGTTGTATTAATAATGTCTTGCACATGAGTTTTTATGTTATGTTAATGTTTTTATAACATGTAGTCTTACTTGATGAGAGGTTAGGATGATTTGATAATCTTCATGGCATTTTTTTTACACATTCCTGTATTGTACATATAGTATAAATAGATTTAGCTGTAAAAATTTGAATGTAAAATTAATAAAGGTAATAAAGAGTTGGAGTGACGATTGTTCCAGATATGGTCTATAAATGCAACTGCGCTTTACATAGTAGTATATTAGTTTGTCTTTCAATACTCACCTTTTTTGCTTATGAATTGTTTTTTTTACCATGCCATCAAAAAAACCCTCCTTCACTTAGCATCGTACATTCATACTAATTACGCACAGATATGGTTTTGGCTGCATATTTAAGGAGAGCAGCGGAACATCGGTATCCAAGTGCATCTCAGTAAATTAAAACAGTGTGTATCTCTGAAACGTGAATAGCTGATGTTTATTACTACAATCCCCACAATACATTGCGCGTGTGACGTAACCCATTCAGTGCGTACTTGGTTCGTAAAAGAACAGCTACGGCACTGTGTCGTCCGCACTCGGCCCTCATTTAGGATAGAGGTAAGGATTGTTGCTTATTTCAACGGAAGGGTGTGTGAAATAACGAACGTAAAAGTGTGAAAATAAAACTTACGGTTAGAAGTCACATTCAGTCGAAATAACCATACCATACTTGCGTAGTTGACTGGCTTATGAGGGGCGAAAGTTGGGCACGCCTCTGTCGGTCAGCTCGTCCTGGTAAGTACCGTATTACTGTCTGCTCTCAGGCCGGAGACGACAACAACAACAACACTTGGGGAAAGATTATTTTTAGTAACCACCGAAAAGCTCAACAAACGAATCAGTTCAATGCTCCATGGTGACCTGGCGTCTACATTTAGTTGGTGGAGAGAAGAAACAGCCTATCATCGGTTATCGCCAACGCTAGCTAGGCGGCTCAACAGCTAATGTAGCTGTGGCTAACTGTCCATATGAAGGCATGCCTGCCACGAACGTTAAAAATAGCCTGGTCATCTTTCGCCCTGACTGCTATGTACGTGGAGAGCAAGTCTTTGCCAAATTGATGCGTCTTGTACGTTTTGTTGTGCTCACTGTTCTAAATCCGCTGCAATGTCCTAGCAATGTGGTAGCAGTGGAAGAAGGCGGCAATATGAAGTGTCGGTCAACTATGGTACTGGGCTGGGTGTACCGCGTGATAGAATGACACACGACCTACTGTGTCACGTTTAATAATTTTATACTATAAATATTGTATAATTCAGGAGGTCATCTTGTACTTTTACGTAAAAAAATACATATAGGCCCGACCACAGCTCTGACCGTTTGCACAATCAAATCTAATACAGTAGCTGTACCAAAAGTCTACCTTTACAAACATAATATTATGTTGTACTTATCTGTTTCTATCGATACTAGCCATATATTATTTCTTGTGTAGTTTGCAGTGGTGTTGAACTGCTGCATCATCCTGTCTGTCATATTTGGTCTCATCAGTACGGTGGCCAACAGGAGCAAAACACAGAAATGATTTACAACCGAAAACAGCAGAAATTAGCCAAGTGGAATGTAAAGTGGCATTCATAAGTCGCCCAAATTTCTTTTGGGAATCTCTCTCATGACTTTAAAGACGGTCATCCCTCAGGTCTGGCTCCTTTGGTAGTCTGGCAAACGTCCGTTTTGTAAGATGAACTTGGAGAATTTCTCATGCAGTGGTTTTAGCAGCATTTTTCTTTTGAATTTGTTTTTGATCTTGCAGTCTTTATGTGATTGCAGCATTTTTCCATTGTATTTCATTTTATAGTGTTTCGTTTCTGTGTTTGGAGAGTTTGGGTGTTGCTGTGCAAGTGCTTGTATGGTTTCACTGTATTATAATTACAGATCCAAATGGGTGATTTTTAAACTGAATTCTTTCTAAATGAATAAATAATAAATACATAAAATGCAGTTGTCGGTGCAGTCTGCTGTGGCTCATCCTGCAACTCAAGTCAGGTCGCACTTTTCCACAGACAGTCTTGTGATTGTTGTTAGCAACTGAGACGTTAAGTGGCAGTTGCTTGTTGTTCAGTGGAGAGTAAACGGTTTATACTACTCATCCTCGACTTCTATCACGTTCTGAATCATATCTCCACATTTGGTGAGTGATATCGATCTACAACAGCGGGGCCGTACCCACCGCCCAATGCTGACGAGGCATCTAACATCGGTGGCATCTATAATAATATGATTTGACCTTAAATGACCTTAAATGTTACTCTTTCTTGTTCCCACCACTTTTTTGTGATCCTCATTGCTTCCTTCTCTCTTATGTCCCATGCAGCGTTATTCAGGATGGTGGAGCCGCCGCCTCTGTGGGAGCTGATAGGCACGGGCTTTGTACGGCACTACTACCACTTATTTGAAAATGACAGAGCAAAACTCGCAGATCTGTATGTGAGTGTAACTTTGGTATTGAGCAGATTTTCCCTGCAATGCATTGCAACTTGTGCCAATGTAGTACACGCCTCCAATATAAATATTCGCGTGGTTAAAGTTTTATCTGTAAGTCGTTACAAAATGATTACCGGCATTGAAGGTTTGGTTGACAAATACTGTAGCTGTATGGTTGGTGAAAAGAATAAGTTTTGTGTATTTCTCAACTCTTTCTATAGTTAAACAAGTTGGAATACAGTGACTATAAAAAGTTGCAACCGCACCTACCAAATGTCGGTTAATGGCACAGTTGCTGTCTAATGACAATGTATTTCATAACTGACTACACCACACCTATTTATGATGTTGGACGAACGCTACGTGGCTACGACAAGCCATATGCTGTTGCTTTGTTTGAAAGTACTATAGTTGGTGTGCTAAACCTATTGATAACATGGAACGGAACATGGCATTTGGTGCCAGACATGTTAGAGCTTTGTTTAGGTAAATTTCAGGTGCGGATTCTAAATATGCCATCTGTCCCCCCCCCCCCCCCCCCCCCCCAAAAAAAAAAAAAAAAATAGGCTTAGGTTACTGAGCTATGATATACCACTGGCAGGTTTGACGTTTACGAATCATTATCATTGCCTCTTTGATTAATAAAATTGTTTCCTAAATATATAGCTGACAAACGAAATCATAGAATACTGCTAATTGTCTTACACAGAAACACACGCTGAGACATTCTCATGAGAGGTATATTATAGATGATAATTAAAAAAAAAATAGCGCTGCTCTACTACTATGAAGAATGTCATATTATTTGGTTGCATTATAATATGCTGTACCTACAAGTCTAAAATATAAGTCACCAAAACCTTTTTTGAAATGTTGTTCCCCAATGTAAAAAAAAAAACATCCAATGTTTTGTTTAGTTGAGTGATTGATGCATGCTGGTAAAGATGAAGCATAATTTAGCCTGAAACATATAAACTATTCTGTTATTGACATATTATTACCTATCACTACGAACACAGAAGAACATAAACCAGAGGCTCTGTACTCGTAACTATTAATCTCCATAGGAAATCATTTATTGAAGCTCAAAAAAACATCAGTACCCACTTTATCACCTCAAACATTTGAAAAATACAAACAATATAAAATACTGTAATAACTGTGAGAAGAAAGATTTACATTGCTACTACTGGATCTGTCCAATAGCAGTTACTACTGTTTTTTATAAAATACTTCCACATGAAACTATTTTCCTTAAAACTTTTTTTGCTTTAGACAGCAACAATGGATGTCAATATTTTATGAAAAAAAAGGATTGAGAAACAGGGGCCGCACGGTGGATGAGTGGTTAGCATATTGCCCACACAGTCAGTAGATCGGGAAGACCTGGGTTCAACTGTCCACTTGGGCACCTCTGTGTGGAGTTTGCATGTGTTCCCCGTGCGTGCGTGGGTTTCCTCCCACATTCCAAAAACATGATTGTTAGGTTAATTGGTGACTCTAAAATTGTACATGATTGTTTTTTTGTGAATGATTGTTTGTCTATATGTGCCCTATGATTGGCTGGAGACCAGTCCAGGGTGTACACCACCTCTCACCTGAAGTCAGCTGGGATAGGCTCCAGCATACCACCGCGACCCTAATGAGGGTAAGCGGCATAGAAAATGGATGGATGGATTTAGACACATGTTTTGAAAGCCTGTATTGGACAAGTGCTTTCTAATAGCAGGTCCACCCAGCAATGCCCAAAATGCAACATTTAGACTAGGCTTGGGCAGGAGTACCTTTTATGTTTTTGACGATCCAGCCATCCATTTTGTATGCTGCTTATCCTCACTAGGGTTGCAGGGTTTTTGAAGATGTTCAAAACTATTTTGGCAGTTGTGAAGACTCCAAAATAGACGAAAGCTTTAATAAAATCATAAGTTGTTTTCTTGTGTCCTGATGATTTCAGTTTATTTAGTTGAACAGTACAGTGACTTTACTGCATAAAAAACATTTTTCAGGGGGAGTCCCAATTAATTGAACTTTTGTCCACCACATAGATTCAGGAGTCATTACTAACCTGGGAGGGGGACAAACTCCGTGGAAAGGAACCAATTATGAAGAAACTCCTTGTAAGTGTGTGTGCTTAAAGTGTATTGCAAATGGAGGAGATACTTACATGGCTGTTTCAAATGACAGGCACATTGGCAATTTCATCCCCTATGACTGTTGCATGTACACAAGAAATGTTACATGAGCTTAGGGTTTGTTTTAGGGTAATGTACTAGTCATTTGACTGTACATCTTTGGAAAAATGCTTGCAGAGTATTTTTCTATTTGTTGTCTTATAACTGTGTTTTTTATGAAACATTTATCAGCATCTAATATACATGCATTAATTTCCTGTGGGGGAATCTGTGTGTGACAGAATTTGGACTTCAAAAAAATAGAGCATACAATTACAGCACAGGACCACCAGCCTACCCCAGACAACTGTGTCCTCAGTATGGTTGTCGGACAGCTAAAAGTAAGTAGAGCGACATTATGCAGTCTTATTTGGACCTGTTTTTTTTAAATTGACCATATACATTTTCTGTTTCATATTGTTAATCAAGCTATATTTATGGTGAAAGAACATTCCTTGTGTATCAATGTAGTGCTTAACACCTCAATGCGTGCATTAGTTTCATAGATGCAATATGAGGCTGGTGTGTGAATGGATAGCTTAACAGCACTGTGTTTTGTGTATTTGTGTTTGCAGGCTGACAACGATCAGATCATGGGTTTTCATCAGATTTTCCTCCTGAGGGAAATAAACACTTCATGGGTGTGCACCAATGAAATGTTCAGGCTGGCCCTTCACAACTTTGCCTAACCGATTCCTCTACTCTGATGGGCAGGGGCAGCCATAGTGAAGGATGCTGTATAATGATGGAAGAGAGGAAAGACGTGGGCTAAGAGAGAGGATAAAGCCCATGCTTACCTCCTTCTGTCTGCTTTGTTTGTTGGACAAGCATGTAAACACCAGAATTTAGATATCAAAGTCATAGCCCAGTCCATCCCATCCAGTATACATACAATTCCCTTTTGTTTTCTTTGCTGGCGCTCAGCCATCCTATCAGACAAGACATTGGCTCTGCTCTTCGCAAGTTCATTGTAGGTCATTCTACTCACTTCTGTTAACATTTTGTCCAGGCAGTTACAGATCAAGCTTGGCTTTATCAGTTGCATTATGCATCTTGCCATGCTGAGATGCTATGATGTTCACTCTGAATTGCTCCAGTGTGTGTAGTTGAGTTTTTAAATCTTCCTTTATAGAGTGCTTTATTACCATGCCAAGTGCTCATTCCCGTGTCGCCAAAGACTCACATCAGACCACAGTAAAATGTTTGACTTGGTTATGTTGGTCTGCATTTTTTTCTATTCATCTGTCTTTACTTTCTTCCACAGACATATTTGGCATTTTACATGGACAAAAGCCACAATTCACAATAAAACCTGGACTTTTTTTCATAATGCTGTGGACTCATCTATTTGTGTAACTAAATTTCCAAAATGTTATGCTACCAGTGCAACCGATATCTTTCATTGCATATTGGTTTATAATAATGCAATTTTAGAACCAGAACCAGAATCAGAAAAATAAAACAGTATTGAGCTATAGAATTTTCAAATGCAACTGCTATTGACTGACGTTAATCGTACAAGCCACTGTATACGAAACTTTAAGTCGTGACCATACTTAAAATATAGTCACCTTTTGTTTCAATCATTGCTGTAATTGCAATTAACTGCAATTGTATGAAAAGAAATGGGGGGGGGGGGTAGGTTACATACCAGGACATTGCTAAACTTATGATTCGTAGTATAACTTTGCAACTTGCAGGTGTACCAGCAAAGCTGTCTTTATTTTCCAGTGTCACGTCACATGTTTGGGAAGCCACTTGTTGCTACGCAGAAGTCGCCTTGCAATATCAAATCCCAGTTTCAAATCAAAACAATCAAAACCCACTAGGCTGTCAACTCAGCCAGAAGTAAAAGGAAGTGCAACAGAAAGTCTTCAAAGGATGAAAGTCCATACTATATTTTTTTCTTAAAATGACTGTACACATTTAGTACCTGAATCACAAAACCACGGAGATAATATCCGCTAGAGATGGAAGTGAATGCATATAAACAAACATATGAGGACGAACTGTGGTGAGAAATGCGATGTGTAATTCGACGTTGATTTCTGCCTGGGGAAAATTCTGCGCGCCGTTTAGATTAGGTGGGAACCAAAGGCATTGACACTAGTCGGAGCATCGGCGTCAGGCACACCGGAAGTTTAGACCGTTGCTCCGGGTGAACGAAGTGCATATTGACAACCTCACTTCAAACCAAATATATTACTCACCCCCTCGTTATCCTATTCCCTCGCCCATGGCGTTCAGTTCTAATATAGATGTTGAGGATGCGACACAGCACCTCAGAGACATCCTGAAGCTCGACCGCCCCGGTACTAGCACTGGTGAGTTTAACCGGGAATGGAAAGTGGATGCGCTGGTTTAGGCCGCAGGAGCTAGTCAAACGTTAGCTATTTGGATCACTAGCTGGCAAGTATGTTCCATCGCTGTCTGTTTAACAATAACGACTCCAGTGTAAAATGAGCAACAAAGCAGATTAATACAGTTATTAGCCATTGGCTTTCTGGTACGTGGAGACACTGTGTGTAAAATGTCATAATGCTTTGCTAACTGCGACGCAGCGGTCTGTGTTCCTGGTGCTAGCCGAATTACTAGCCGCTATTCTGGTGTAAAATACGTCAGTTACTGTACACGGAACTGAGTAAATCGCCATTTGCATTCTGCATGAGGGTAAACATGATCCGTCTTCAACGGTCATGGGTTTGTATTGGGCAGTTTTCTCAAGACTAAACCAGTTCATTTGCTGTTACGAAGTCTTGTCAAAACGACATTTTGCTCCAATTGTTAAAGGCAAGTTTTGTGAGGGGGTGGAGATAAGATTTCTTTTCATCTCTTTCCCCCACACCAGTAAAGAATGCTGATTAATTGCAGTCCACATAGAGAACAGGTGGATCTAATGTCCTTTACAATCAATGGCCTATGGCGTTAGTTCATCTTGTCTTTGTTGTTTTCAAAGATTGAACCAATAATTTGCAGTGTTATGAAAACGATAATGTAATAATTTGCACTGTTATGAAGACGATAATGTAAGTCAAACATTACTCGCTATAGTAATTCATTCAAATATAAAATAATGACTCATTGTCATATGCACACTTAATCTCTTGTCTGTGTATTTATTTGATGAAGTAATGAATGAGTTACTGGCATCCAGTGGTTATAGACACACTGGAATTTTGGTAAGCGTCATTAATTCATTCCAAAGTTCTGACTGTAACCGAAACAGATGTTAACCAAATACATTTTTAACAAAAGAAATAATTTAAATCCAATTACTCTTTTCCAGAAAGCCAAAAATGTTAACACAAAACATGTTTTTATAGTTTTACAATTATAATTTTACATGCAGAAAGTAATTCAAAATGCATAGAAATGATAAATGACAGGGTTAAATAAAAATTTAAGGTTACTTTTACATTCATTGAAGACGCGATGCTTGACATGTCTGAAAATAGGAAGGTGGTGGTGGTTGATCTCGCAGCCACATCGTGTCTTTGGGAACAGTCTCGTCTTCAATGAAAATAAAAGTAACCTTAAATATTAATTTATCCCTTTCATTCGTCATTTATAAACTTTTAAAATTGTAAAACTAAAAACGTGTTTCTAGTCTGCTGATGACATCGGGCGACGTATCTTCCTGTTCAAGTAGCCATTTTGTTTAAGTTAATAAGATGCTAAGAAGGACGGATGTTTTGTGATTAAAAAATGTGATTAAAAAATACATTTAAGAACATAGTTGGACTCAGGCAGTGTATTAATCACACGACAACACGTGCGCCATATTGTATGCTAGCCAGAGAATGCACGCAAACCAAGGCAAAATTCTGATGTCAATTTTTGACGTAATGGAAAAATGCGCTAACCGGGGCGGACGCTAATTGAGATTCCACTGCATATTTGCAAAGTAAATTTTATTATTATAATTTTTTTTTAAAATAAATGTAGTGTAATTTTTCAGTCACTATGAGGCCAACTGAAATGATACATTTCATTCAACAGATGCATCAGGGGATGGTCAGAGAAGGATGTCCTTTAATGGAGAGCTGAATGGGCTATTGGGAGCAGCAGGTCTTCTTGGAGGGGGTGATTTGTCAACCATGTCAGACTCTACCAGACCGATCTCCACAGATGAGATCAACATTTCTCAGGATACCCAGATAATGTTAGTTTGGTCAATCAACTAACTTTTGCAGCTTTAGCACCCAGTATCATAACATACCGCACTTACTTTTCCTATATGCATTTTATAACAATAAAAGACTGAATAATTAAATGTACTGCCCTTTCAGCCTCCTTTCTGGTGATGATCGATCTACCTGTATCGCCATCACCTCAGACAATGTGGAGATTGTGGCGAGTCAGGACTCCAGCATCAATAGCAAGGCTCGAGGTAGCAACATGGTAAGATTTAAAATACTCCTACATCCTGACCTTATCTGTAGTTACTTTTGAAGCCAACTAGAGATTGGGAAGATGCAATGGATTCATCATCAGTTTGGTGCTGACACAACTTATTTGTGTCCGCTGAACACACTTGAAACATGTTGACATTCCGTGTCTCCCCAAACCTTATGCACGGAATAGCTTGCGACTTCATTAATTATTAATACTGGAAGCAATGTGACTTGTTATATAGCTCTGTGATTACTAGTTTAGTATGTTGCCATACAAAAACATGTGGTCTTTGGATGTGTGAAGGTCATTGATCCAATGTTGAGACAGAAATATGGCTTGCCATGTAATTGCCCATTACATTTCATGATTAAATATTTTCATCAATTTAATTATTATTATTATTATGTTATTGTGCCCGTTGAGATAATTTAAACCTGCAATAAAAGCGTGTTCTGGCGATCAGGTCTGGTGCTTGTCTCAACGACACCTAGTGACCAATGTAGAATACTACATTCACAGTTAAGTAAAATGTGATGCTTTTATTGTTATTTTAGTTCATTTAGCCTTTTTTATGCTTGAAAATGTCGTGTTTTTTTTTTGTTTTTTTAAGGCAAGAATTATGTACAGTTTGCTTAAATATGCGTATATTTTTGACAAATAGGCCGTATTCGACCATGAAACAGCATGATTTATAAATTAGTATAAGTTTGAAAAACCGTGAGAGTGAGGCTGTGAAATATGAACTGCAATGTGGTAAATGACAGCTGTACTTTGATATCAACTTTGGCAAGAGCTTCTTGTATGTCCCGTAATTTTAGGGAAAAAAATCAAAATTACAAATGTAGACAAATTCCAAACTTAATTTTTTATGTCAACAGACAAATATTGTTTTTGATTTTTTTTGTTATTATTTTTATCATCACAGGCTTAATTATGTTACAATATACCGTTATACAGTCAAACTTGTCTATAGCGGCCACTAGAGGGAGTCTGCAAAAGTGGCCGCTATAGACAGGTTGGCCCAGTTTGAATGTTGACCAGTAGAGGAAAAAAAAAGGGGGTGGAAAAATAATAATGTTGACCAGTAGAGGGCACTGCGGACTGTGGATAAAAGTTGTACAGCACTACTAGGCTTGTTATTATCATGGTTCATGGTTTTAATCCTGAACATGCATGAGTCAAACAGTAGCACATCACATAGTACAATTCACAATTTTGCATGTCCAAAAAGGAGTAGGAAGAAGCAAAGCTTATTTAATCCTACCCCTCATCAGTTTCACATCAGTTGCAATACATTTATTCACCTCTTGTTCTTCCAAGTGTACTTTGTAGGTCTACATGACAATGTAGTGCAATCATAGCCAAGGTTTTTACTTACTAAAAGGAAGCTAGAGGCTTAATAAAAACTGATAGAATATATCCACGACCCACAGAACAAAGCTGTGCTAGTAATGTCTTACGCTTGTTTTTTATATTTTACTTTTTATACGGCAGTGTCATTACAGCTTTAGTTCATCAGGAAGTGACGGTGGGCATCCCGAGCAGGAGAGCTAGGCTCAGTGCTAGCTGTGAGTTTCGAGAGAGTTGGGAAGTGTGTTTATGTTGGCGTGGATGTAAAGTCCTGCAGTGTTCTCCGCTGTTAATAAAGCGATTAAAGTGCATCGGCGACGTGAGTCTCTTCTTCCCCACAACAAGCGGCATTACAGTATTGACCAGTGCACACCAGGAAATAAACGGTGTCATTTCTTACAGGCATTGGCTGGACAGCTATGTAGTGGGGCCTGTTTAACCTTTGCCTTGTGGGCAAGCAGGAAGGAGAGACGATGCTGAGAGATGTGTGTGTGTGTGTTCTGAGCTGCTGTCTGGTGGCCGCGTTCAGTAAATAAAGTTGGCAGAAGCAACAGGAGAAGTTTCCTTCTTTGCTTCGGAGCTGAATAACACTGACAAGTTAACAGACTAGTAGCGAACGGAAAAGAAGACTGCTTTGTTTGTGTCGAATACAGAAGATGAGGACTTTGACGAATTTGTGGATGAGGATTAATGAAAAATAACGTGAGTACATTCTAAAATACTTCAATTAAGTACAACCGAACTCAGTTTTGCTCCCGCTGCCGCATGCATGCTAGCGTATGTTTATTTTTTTTATTGTAGCGTCGCTGGGAGCACGTCCTGTTCCCAGCCTAATTAGCGGTAATGTTTTGGTGCAAATGCTCATAAAGTTACATGTTTGACCAGGAAATAGCAAGCTCAAAAGAAGACTGCTTTTTTATGTGGAACAACTGACAGTTTGTGTGGATCTTGTGAATGATTGTGACTGAGCTAGGACTCAGTAATTAAAGTCTACACACGACGGCTTCATTGATTGGAAAAACAAAACTTTTTCGTGCATGAAGCTTCTGCTTGAGTTGGTAATTTGGACGCTATATGCAGTCAGATATTGACCAAGGGTGACAAAATGGGTGGCCGCTGGCCGCCTTGGACAGGTGACTGCTATACACAGGATCTATAACGTAAATTTGCTGCGGGGGATTTTTCAGCGGCTGCTATAGGCAGGTGGCCGTTCTATAAAGGTGGCCGCTAAGACAGGTTTGACTGTATATATATATATATATATATATATATATATATATATATATAAAAATAAATAAATAAAAATCACTTATTTTTCTAGTGTATTTACACCACTGCATGCATTTTGGTCTCTTCATCTACATTGGCTAGTCTTCTCTCTCTATCATGCACAGTGAGAGGTATCATTAATTATGTATGTGAGTATCATTAATTATGTGACAAATCTCTATTAGAGTGAGCTTACCATGTGTTTTGAATTTGTGGATTATTTTGGTTAGTGGCTGGGGTAACAATGATTGGCGTCATCAATATTTAGATCGATGTGCCCTGATTTTGCAAATTGGAATTAGTATTATTATTTGAGTAGCATTCTCATTTACATTTGTGTGTCTGGAATGCACCATTAATCAATCGTGCAGTAATGAGCAGCCTCTTTTATCAGTTTTTATGTTTTACGTGTGTTCTTATCTCACATAAGGATTGTGGATGATGGGCAAAATAAAAAAAAGTGCAGTTGTCCTTTAACAAACCCTGCCTTATCAGTAGCTATGAATTTTGAATGAAGATTTTTTTTTTTTTTAAGGTGAAAATTCAGCCTGTTGCCAAATACGACTGGGAGCACAAGTATCATTATGGCAGACTTATTGCCGTGTCAAATTCCTTCATGGCCTATGCAATTAGAGGTAAGAGATTGACTATGAGAAGTACAATACTGAGCAAAATCTTAAGACCAGGTACAATGTCATGCTACTGAATTTTTTAACTCAAAATTTTAAGACAATAGCATTAAAAAGTCAAAATCTGCACTAAAATCGGTCTTTCATGTCAGGAATAAATAAATGTATAAATAAGCCGTCAGCGGCTGTTGAAGCCCAAAATCACACAACGTCCTGACATGTCTCTGTGCGAAATTTACACTGTCATGACCGGGAAAAAGTTTTTTTTTTCCCCCGCCCCCCACAACCCTCACTATGTTTTAAGGAAATATAAAGTCACAGTTTGAGAGGCAAGAGGCCTTCGCTTGTGCAATTCAACAACCTTGCCATGCTCAGACAAAGCCTTTTTGCCTTTGCCATAAGGAGGTCATGACAGTGTGACTGTCTCACACAAAATGATATGAAAGCACATATTTTGACTTTTTAAGGTTTTAAATTGGTGATCAGCTGATGAACAGCCTGTTTAAGCTTAGATGCAGTTTTCAATTAATTGACAATTCTTTATTCCTTGTCCAGTTTCTTCTTTTTACATTTTGATGCTGCACGTACAGTTTTTTTGCATTGGTGGATTGCAACCATTCGAATACTTTTTCTCCAGTCTTAAGATTTTGCTCTGGAGTGTACACAAGATGCATTTTTTTAAATAATACACATTGTTGAGCAACATTTTACTAGACGATAATTTTATACTAATGTACTAAATTTGTGTATATACTTTGTTTCCCACAGGAGCCAACAACCAGGCAATGATACGGGTATTGAGTGTGGGCACTGCAGAACGTTCCCTACTGAAAGGCTTCACTGGTGCCGTCACAGACCTGGCTTTTGCCCACCTTGACTCCTCTCTGTTGGGTTGTGTAGATGAAGCTGGCAACCTGATGGTTTGGCAGCTCACATGTACCGGAAGTACGATACTGTATCCTGACAAGAAGTTACACTTATTTTCTGCCTTTTTTGCTAAGCCGATTTGGCCTTTGGCCTTCCAGAATGCCAGCCATACCTACTAGAGATATGTATACTATAGTCCTCGATGCAGTAGATGAATTTTATCTGATGTCTCAACAAGTCTGCTGAACACATTGCTGTAACAATTTTTTGTTTATCCTCATCTAACAGAACCAAGTCCACACTTAATTGTGATTTTACACATACACCTGTGATATTGCAACTTGTTTATGGCTTAGTAGACAAATCAAACGAGAACTGTTTCCTCCTCTTGCTTTCTTTAATGCCTTTGCCAAAAAGAGATCAGATAGTTGTTCATATCCAAAGGCCACAGGACACTCCGCTGAACTCACATCGGCGTCTCATCTGGTGCCCTTTCATCCCGGACGACAACGAGGACAACAACCAGGATGACACCAACCAGACCTTGGCCCTTCTACATGAAGACAGGGTATCTGTTTAATGCAGAAATGTGACTTATTTTTTTTTGGATGTAACAGTTTTCTTTTTCATGTAACATTTTGTACAAAAATGCAGCTCCAAAGCCGTTGAAATTTATGTTTGAGTCATTTTCTTGCATGTTGCAATTTAAATATCATCTGTATCTCACCTTTGGTGGCTGTGTTGATCATAAACAGAGTTTTGATATGGCACATTGCCTGCACATTAATTGTCCATAGGTATGAATGTGAGTGCAAATGGTTGTTTGTCTATATGTGCCCTGCGATTGGCTGGCGACCAGTCCAGCGTGTCCCCCCCCGTCGCCCGAAGTCAGCTGGAATAGGCTCCAGCATGCCCTCGCGACCCTAAAGAGGAGAAGCGGTATAGAAAACGGATAGATATCTTTTTTTTTTTCTTAAATTACTTTATTACAATTCATTTGCAAAAATTGCAGATCCTTTCCTTCAACGTTGCTCCCCCCCCCCCCCCCCCCCCCCCATATCATACTCTACATGTCTGCGTCTTAGGTTTTGAAGGGAACACAAAGGTGAAAATTAAGTCATAGCTTTGACAGCCTTTACATGCCGCCCCACAATACACTTCTTCAGGAACGATTGTGCTAGTGCCCTAGAATGTGTTGTGGGATTAGAATTTTATCTGTAAAAAAGATTCCTAGAAAGCAGTTCTAATATGTAAATTTGTCCCTCCCTTACAGGCTGAAGTGTGGGACCTTGAAGTGTTGAGGGCCAACAATGTCAGTTGGCCTGTTGATGCCACAGATTTGAAAGAAGGCCTCATCACAGTGAGGGGATATACTCAGGTAGGGATATATATATATATACAGTATATATATATATATATACACACACATACATACACACACACACACACATACTGCTAAATTAATACATAGTAGAAACACACTTGAATTATATTCTATTCATTTATGTAGCTGAAATACAGTAAACATGTTTTACTTTCTTACCAGCGTGTCAGTGAAGGTGCCCTATCTCCAGATGGAACTGTGTTAGCCACAGCCAGTCATGATGGTTGCATCAAGTTCTGGCAGATATACATAGAAGGCGGGCAGGACAAGCCAAGGTAAACAATGAGAATGACCCTATTATATTTTGAAAATTGATGTCAGTGCCTATTACTCAAATTTCTGTGTACTTTCTTTTTGTATTCTCAATTAGATGTCTGCATGAATTGCGTCCTCATGGAGGACGTCCCCTTTCCTGCCTTCTTTTCTGTGACAACCACAAGAGGCAGGACCCTGAGTGAGTAGACTGGTGTTAGTGAAACACACATTGTCTAGCAATGAGTCTTTTACCGTTTGACTTCATTTACAAAGTCACTATGTTTTACAGCTACTTTTATGTTTGTCTTGATAGTGTTCCATTCTGGAGGTTTCTGATAACTGGAGCAGATCAGAACCAAGAATTAAAGATGTGGTGCACAGTTTCCTGGACCTGTTTGCAAACTATCAGGTTATTGCTTATTTCAGTGTCTCAGTTACGCCCATATTATAGTTATTGTTACTTTTAAATTTGACCAGTTGAAAAATTGCAAGAATTTACATTTTGCACTGTTCTTAACTGTTGTTTCCAAGTAGAGCTTCAAATTGAAAAAGAAATGAGTGGAAAATTTTTTGAGTACGCAATTTATTGCAAAACAACCAGTAAACTGAAATAGGCTGCACTTAAAAAAAAAAAAAAAAAAAAAATCTTGCCCATCATCAACAATCCTTATGTGAAACATGAACACATGTTTTTATCTTTTTCTGTTCTTTCTAGAAATAAAAAAAAAAGAGCTAGCGTATGATAGCTAACTATGCACGTTATTGGACAGACCTATTTCGAAAACCTTCAACGTTTTATCGTTTTATATACATGCTGTGACCATGCAGTAACACTCACATTCATGATAACATGTAATAACTTACAGTATTTTTGCCATATTTTGGACAATTTTTAAGCATAACCAGAACTTGGTTACTGGGCGCATTGATTTCACAGAGCCCATAGCAATGAACGCTACTTCCATCAACAACAGAGGATCCAGAACATTATCTTTTTGAGGCTGAGCTCAAAGTTTTAGAAGCCGAGTGGCCAGCAGGAGAAGGTGAAACGTCGGAGCAGATGGAGGGCGTAGCTTGCCAAGCCATGCCGACAGAAATCGAGTGTTTCTGCTGCACGGAGTGGCAGAGAGTTTTACCATTGATGGAAAGGCTACTCATACTGAATCCTTAAAAAAAAAAAAAAAAAAATGTTATTTTTGTTGTAGGGAGGTTTTGTTTTGTTTTTTTAAACTTTTTATCAGCTGATGAACAGCCTATTTTAGTTTAATGGTTTGTTGCAGTAAATTGCTGACTCAGACATTTTTTGTCTCACTTCTCTTTTCATTTTGAAGCTCTACTTTGAACCTCCAAGATTTTTAAATATTGAAGTTTTTTAGTCAAGTGTTTGTATAGTATGTACAGTGAGAGCTAATTTAACAAGTCAAATTCCTTGTTTGTGTAAGCATAGTTGGCCAATAAAGCTGATTCTGAAGTGCAAAACAGTGCAAAATGTACATTGTTTAACTGGCCTTGATCAGATATTTTGATCAGGAGTGAACTTTCTGCAGTGAGCAACACTTCAAACCTTGACCAACTATGATGCTTTCTGGAGTCCTGCACTTTACCACTCTTTACCAGAAATTGAACAGAATGATTTGTAAGATTTCTGCCCTTCAGCTGTATGACGAACATCCAACTTTGTTTGAATCTTACATGTGTGATGTTTTATAGATTCTCTCCAGATCCAGTGAACTCAACAGTTCTGCCTAGTTTGAAGGCAAGTCTGGATCTTTCCGCTGAGTATCTCATCCTTACTGACGTACAGAGGAAGGTCGGTGCAATATTTTCATCTGTTAAGTTTATGAAATGTTGAATTTAAACAAAATGATTACTAAATTTGCGGTTGCTTGTTGCCAGGTTCTCTATGTGATGGAGCTGAGACAAGACCTGGAAAAAGGCAAAGCAAGTTTCACAGCTGTGTCAGAGTTTCTATTGACACATCCTGTTCTCAGTTTTGGAGTTCAAGATGTTACTCAAAGCCGTTTGCGGCACACAGAAGTTCTTCCGCCAGAGGAGGAGAGTGAGAGCACGGCTACAGGTGTGTGCGTGAAGGGATCTTTTTATAATCAGTCATTTGATAATATCTGCATTGTTATTTCCTCCATGTTTACCTAATATATTTTATATTTATGTAATTACTTCCAGAGGGGACTCAAGGGCCCACAGAGTCCAAATCCGGCGTCCAGATTAAACTCTACTGTGTTCACACTAAGTGAGTTCCTGTCCACTGTTTGAGTAGAACACACCTTATTATTAACATGAGAAAGTGCTCTGTCCCTGGTGCTGTATTCTTTGGAACATCAATGCAAAAACTTTGCAAAAACATGCATTTTTTTTGGTGTTGTGGGAGGAAGCTGGAGCATTCACAGACAACCCAGACAAGCATGGGGAGAAAATGCTAACTCTGCAAAAGGACCTTCCGACTGAGATATACAGTAAATACATATGTAATGTGTAAACAATATGTACACTTGGACAAAATCTTTAAAAGACCTATAATTATTTAGCCGTGGTGAATTATAACTCCATTGCCGCATTTTACAAGAGGCTTGTTCTGTTCAACAATCTTGACATTTTAGGAGAGAATGCTTTTTTTTGCTAATGCCATCAGCAGGTCATGACAATATGAATGTCTGACAGAAAATGACATGAAAGACAGATTTTAGTGCAGATTTTGACTTTAATGCTATGGTCTAATCAGCTGATTAAAAACCTGTTGGAGAAATTTACACAAATTCACTCACTATACAATATGTAATAGTAATACACTTCCTAGGCTTCTTATATGGCTGTTTTTAAATGCAGTTTTCAATAAAGTAGTAGTAGCATTTTGATGCTCTCCTTGCAATGTGGTTACAATCCACCAGTGCAAAACCACAGATTTTAAGCGTTTGTTGAGGAGAGTATTTATTCAATCCAATTAACATACATTATTCCTCCTTTGCAACTAAAATACTCATTGTTATGCCATATGGGTCATCTATTATTTATATAAAGGTATGTGTGTCATGTTGTTGTTGTTGTTGTTGTTTTTTTAGGAGTCTGCAGGATGTTCAGATCTGGTTCCAGCCTAATGTGGGCTCCAACTCGAATTTCCTGTCCCATTCTGATGCTACAGATGGTTTTGGTTGGTCACATTTTTTTTTTCTAAAGTACAACAGGACTCACTCAAGTGGTTACTGCTTTCTTTCTTCCTATTGTACTGTCACCTTGACATAGCACTATGAAATCAACTATACATTTCAGTATTACAGCATATAAGCTGTGAATGCATCATGTGATTGCAATGGTCTAAGGAGTTTCATAACATCACTCTGTTTGTGAATTTGAATTTGAAAAAATATGTATTTAGCAGGGTTCTCAGACCATCTGACAGACCATAGTTCTGACAAGGACTCGGGGAGTGGCTCTCAGATGGACCTAAGCAACATGCCATCACTTTCTGCCCCTGTTGATTTCCTGTCAAATACAACCAATGGCAATGGGTCAATGCCGAAGTTGATGACTCCTGATGCCTTCATGACACCAAGCACATCGGTACAAACCTTCCAAAATTTTGTGTGTTGTATGTGAATGTATATATTTTTAAATTTATAACCATAAATGGTCAATAACCATAGATTGCAAACAAAGCACTATATAAATACTATAAAACTATATAAATACAGTCATGGAAAACATGATTAGACCACCCTTGCCTCTTCAGTTTCTTGCTTGTTCATTTTAATGCTTTGTACAACTAAAGGTACATTTGCTAAAAAAATACAAAAAGATTCGTCCACTTACCAACAACTACAGTTTGTTCTAAACTGATCAATCCCATCCATCCATCCCAACACATTTTGCTAAGAAATGTTTTTCCAGTGCAGGGAAAAAAAAAACAAAAAAACTTAAAATTATTTATACAACCAGGAAAAAGTGTCTTATAAATTCTGGGTCGCCTGGGTTCTGTTCAAGGTGTCTTCCCCAGATGGAGTTTTTCCTTGCCTCTGTCTCCAAGCGCTTGCTCATGTGGGGTTCAGTTGGCTTCTCTTCATTTATGATTAGCGTGATCATAGACCGACCTCGTGTGTAAAGTGCCTTGAGATAACTTCCATTGTGATCTGGTACTATATAAATAAAAGTGTATTGAATAATTTCTCCACTTTTCACAATGGCTATAATATTAGAAAAACAGGATTATGTTGTCATTTCTTGAATCTAAATACTGTACCGTTTTTTGGGGGGTGGAGGAGTGACATATATTGCACATGCGCGGTCCAAATCGGGTTGCCTGATGCATGTGCACGACCTGTAACTGCCGTGAAATAGGACGACTGATGACGTAGTTTGCACATGCGTGGCTGCCTGACGCGTGAGTGCTGCAAAATAGGCCGATGTAGACGCATTTTGCACATGCGCAGAACAGATCATGTTTCCGGTACGGTTGGAGTTGTGACAGCGGTGCTGAAAAATACTTTGAATGGCAGTCACCCTTTTGTTATGCCCGAACGGCGTCTGCACATACATACCGCTTCCACTGAGATCCCGTTTGTCTCAAGTAAGCAGGGAAAGGAGAATGCAAAAATGCCACTGAAGAAAAACATAAAATCTATTGCTGGTTATACTATTGCAGCTGTATTTTCTGCTTGCAATACTACAGATCAGCCTAATGACAGTACCTCAACGTTGCCTGTATATTGCATTGTACCTGTAAACTTTTCACATTTGAAATTTTATTTAAAATACTGTGCATTATGAACTTAATTATAACAATATCATACCATGCCACCATCAAAGGAATTTAACACTACAATTTAAGAAAAATAATACAATATAAATAATTTTTAATTTATTTTTCATTGGGGGGCCTATTGAATTTTCCTGGGACCCATTCAGTTCACCACTAGTGGGTCCCGGGGACTCACTACATTGAAAACCTATCAACATCACTTATTGTGGCGTATAATAGGAGAACAGCATCTCTGTTTTGAAACTGATTTGAAATCTCATTAACAAAGACACAGCCCATTTTGTAGTTTTACTCTTCTCACCAGTTGTTTACCTTTCAGGTGCCTGCATCTCCTGGCAGTAGTGCCAGCAGTCTGACAATTGTAACAGCAATCAGCAGCAACTCAACAGACTCAACCAATAGGTGAGTTTTTCCTCTATAATGGGAATTTAATAAAAACTGGTAGGTCAGTAAGGCATTTAACACACTTTATTAGGAAGTTCCATATTGTGCTATTTTGCCAAAACTTCTGGTAGAGAATCGGGAAATTAGCTGTTGTTTCACAGAATAATTGTATCCCACTGTGGGAAAACCTGGTTGAGTTTTTAAACGTATTGTTACTTACAGGTAAATTTACACAAAGGCTCCTGCTATACTGATGTGCTATATATATATACTGTATATATAGCAGTGCTTCTCAGCTGGCCCACCATCACCCTTTTAATGACAAATTGCGGAAATTTTTGAATACAAACCTCTCAGATAGCTTATTTATTAAGGGTGCTAACTTTTAAACATGTTGCAAGCATTCTATCCTGCCCTCTTCTTGCTCCAAGCATCTAAGCTCCGCCCCAGGTAAACATACACATGAACAGGAGCCTTTGCTAAGCACTGGCAATGTAGTTTTGAGGCAGTTTCAAGCACTCCTTTTAATGAAAATGCATAAAAAGGCAGTTTGAATTTGAGGTAGTGCAAAATAACGCCTGTCGGAACAAAACAATTGATAATAAATCATTTCAGGAGGAATAAGGTTTTATCCACAAAAAATGTATAGTGTGTTCAGTACATGCTACAGTAAATATGGGGAGGTGAATCAGAGCATTTGCAGATGGACCTGGATGAAAGGTGAAACATTGTCAGGTAAATCAAGCGAACCCAGTTGCTCTGATTCAACACTCAGTAGTTAAGTTTAATAAAAATAATAGAACCATTTATTCTGTAGACCACCCCTCTGCCTGGGCCAATAGATCGAATTGGGCATGAAACGCCTCCCGACCCATCATACTGTACCTAGTGGTAGTCTTTGTGGGTGGAATTCCCCCTTGCAACACAGCATAAGCTGCAGCAGTGTCTGTGCACACACTTCTACAGTAGAATAGCAAATATTTGCATTGTGTGTCGGACGGACAGCATGTTAAGTCCGGATTCAGTGTCCTTGCCCTCCTGCTCAAGCTTGACAATGTTGCCCAAGAACATAGCGTGCACCTCGTGGTGCCATGGCAAAAGAATAGCACAGACACGAGGTGCATTCCAGGAAATGAGGTTATGTAAAGCTGGAAATGTTTCTGCTCTGTGAACAAGCACAATTGCTGCATGTTTTACCACTGCTTTATGGTGGACTTTAAACAACAAGTAGTGTTTTTACAATATTTCATTGAATAAAATTGATCTTATAGTGTTAATGTCAAATCAAATGGCACATTAAATTACTACAGAATATGAATGAGATGAGACCAACATGTTTACTATGATTTATTTACATCTGATTCACAACTTAGAAGACAGCATGATTTATTATTAACTGAACTCCAAATTTATAGGTGAGCAAAAGTAGAACAGAGACTTAAGATAGAAAGGGAATATGTTCGTAATTAGAATAACAAAAAACGTTTGACCTCTTAAAAACGTTTTTTACCATTATTATAGCCCTGTGGACATGAAACAACCCAATATTAACTTTTACTCTCCTCTTATTCTTTGTTTACAACACATTGCGCAAATGTAACGTATAGGCTACAGGATCACTGCAGAGACACAAGATGGTCGCCGCCTTAAGCATAGCATGTTACCAAGCTAACTAGTTAGCCTCCAATTTGTTTATTCTAAACTTAAAATAGTTTCAAATGGAGTGGGGAAAGAAGGACAAAGCAAGCCAAAAACTTACCACTTCCATACGGAATGGGAGGAAAACTTTTTTCACTATGTTTCACCATGTCATGTCGGACATGCCAAGGCTGACTACATGCAGTGTGAAGGTATAATATCATGTCTTGTCTCATCAATATAACATTACTGACGCCCAGTGACCACAATACTACATATAAATTCTTTCAATATTTTTTGACTAACAATAGGCCATAGTAAACCACGAAACAACCATCATTTATTAATTTTTGAAAAACTGCTGTCGAGTGAGGGAGCGATATTCAAACAGCAATGTAGCGAGGGATGACTACTTGAAATAACTGCAGCAAGCTTGTGACTGATTGACATCACAAAACTTTTGCATTCTTCTTTTGTGATGCCTTTCCAGGCTTTCATCACATGCTCTTTCAGTTGTTTATTCTGGGAAGCTACTTCCTTTATCTCCTCTTTAGCAGGTAAATGCACCTCTAAAGCACTAAAATCTGGAGATTGACTTAGGTAGTCTAAAACTTGCTGTACCTAATGATAAAATATTTTTGTTTTGGGTCATTATGGCGGAGTCAACAAAAGCTGCTCTTCTAAGTTGTATATCAGCTGTATATGTAAATACCTGGATGTAAAAGCTGAAGTGTTGATATCTTGTACCATTGATTTATTTTTATTTTTTGTCAAACTCTATAAATATTTTCCATTTTGAACAAAAATAAAGGAACTGGCCTGATTATTAGACTGTGCAGGTGGTAGTAGTTGTGGCCTGTCCGTTTATATAAGCATATTCGAAAATATCTTTGCTCTAGTGTACCTTTCTACAATGTTCCTATGTACATACAGTTGCACTTAATATTAGATGTATTGAGGTATTCATAAAAAAAAATCTTTGTTTATTTTGTAACCACTGCAACTTTATAATCTTGACACATCTAGGGTTGAATCATTTTGAGTGAAGAAAACGTAATCTTCATTTTTTTCCCCAGAACTTCAGATGACATTAGTCAGAGTCCCAACAGGGCAGATCATAGTAATAATTTGGCACTCCCTGCTTCCACTAGCAGTCCAAGACCTTCTTCTGTCCTGCCTGGACTGGAGAACCTCCCGGTAGGACTTCTACTTCTTCTGCCAGATATGTTTCACTTTTCTGACTTGTTTCAATTCTATCTATATTCTCTTTCTCCAGACACTGGCATCCCCCAACGCTCCAATCGGGATTGACAGTCCACAGGTTCTAGATTCTCCACTGTTGCCACAACTTGCCTCCCCGACCAGGGCCCGTTCCCCTGATGTTATCTCCTCAGCCTCCACAGTCATGTCGCAAGACATGCCGGAGATTGCATCCCAGACCTTACAGCTTCAGCATGGTCTTGTGTCCACTTTAGACTCCTTACCTATGTCTGCTCTTCAGACTGATAGCATGACCTCTGCTGCCTCTGCTCTACATTTGCTCACTTCGCCACGAACAGCCAATAGCAACAGGTACATTTAACTAATAAAGATAGTTCAGTACATAGTAAAGCAAATTCATTCATTATATGATGATGCGTATTACATTCGATCAAATCAGAAAAGATCTGCTAATTGACAATAGTAGATAAAGATAAAGACATTTAATACGTCATCACTATAGTTATTATAAATGCACGTTAACTGAAAGATCAGTTACTTTTCCTCTGACAATTGGTCATTTTTATTTTTTTACAGCCTGTTGCCCATTGAGCTTGGATGTGTAGATGGACCTGTTCCCCATCCCCAAACCCCATCTCTACTGGAGACTGTCTTATCACAGGAAAATCCTGGGCTAGGAGGAGGGTCTACAGATAGCAGCATGAGCCATACTTCTTGGCCAGCTGCTCCTGACATCACCAGAGAAACCAGGAATAGGGACAATAGCCTTGGAGACTGGTAAGAATGATTCATTCATTCAATGAATGAAATACAGTCATCCCTCGTTAAATCGTGGTTCAAATATCACTCCCTCACTATATCGCTTAAAAAAAATCCTGAATAAATGATCACTGTTTCATGGTTGACTATGACCTATTATTAGTCAAAAAAAATATTGAAAGTTATATGTAGTACTCTGGTCCCGAGGCATCAAGTAATGTTATGAGACATGACGTTAGATTACATTACCTTTCACACTGGGGAGAGAGAGATAGGAGTCATGCCTCACTCACGTACGCGACACAATTGCCAAGACAGAGTTGAAAACGGCTCGTGTCGCATTGGTCACTGCCTCCACTCCGGACGGGGTTTTTAATGTGTTCCTTAGCTTGCCTCTATTTCGGTTTGTATATAAAGTTACTTGGTAAACTTGTTTCGTAACGTACAAGAGAGATCAGTCAAGGGCTCGTGTTGCATCAGTCCCTGCCTCTTCCTCATTTAGATAGGTGAACAGATGGAGATAATGGTATACTCGCTCATCCCTAGTTAAAACCCACATTTAGAAAGGGTTTTGTATGCTCTAACTACGCACCTATTCGGGTTATTGATATTGAATCCTATTTGAAATTCACTTATCGCTGTCTGTTTGGAACTAATTAACCACGTCAATGCAGTCGTCCCTCCCTACATCGCGGTTCATGTGTTAATGGTTATTGTTTTGTGGTTCACTATGGTCTATTAGTCAAAAAATATTGAAAGACGGATAAACATGTAGTACCGTAAAGCACCGTGTATAAACCGCACTCGTGTATTAACCGCACCCCCATTTTCAAGCTCACGGCGGGGGAAAAAAATTTTTAGTTCATAAATGCTTGCCAACTCTTTCATCTCAAATCAACATGCGTAAAGGTATTAAGCAATTTAAAAAAGAAGAATAAAGAAGAAATCTGAACTTTGGCGTCTAGAACTTTAATATTATGGCTAAGCACAGATTAATAATAATAATAATAATAATAATAATAATAATAATAATAAATCTAAATAAAGAAATTTGCAATTTTCAGAGATGTTTGGATATCTTATCTTTCACTGCTTCTCTTTTTCTCTTATTCTATTGTATTGCTTCAGTGTGAATTTGAATAAACTCCAACGTTGTATTGTATTTTACAACTGCAATGTTTTAATGGAAGCTTAGGTTAGCTTCAGTGTATATAGAGATCGTTTCACTGTGTGAGAAAATACAGACAGCCGTCAGATAAGTTAGTTGCATACACTAGCATTTTCAGCAACTGTACAGCAGAGGGCGCTAAAGTCAAAGCAACTGTCTGACCCACAGACGGCTATTCTAAAATGGACTTCTAGTCAATTTCTGCGTCTGGTCACAGACCTGTCATCGTGTATAAAGTTGTGGGACAAGAAACATTTCAAAATGCACCTGCATTGTTTAGGTATGAGGGACCAACTGTATTACACAGGGAGGAATGGTGGAGAATTAAGTGGAGCGAGGCTTGGCCCATTGCAATCAAAACGTGTTTTGGTATTATCTGCAACTACAAATCAGCCCGAGATAACATGACATTGCATTAAAATATGACCAGGGTGGCTGTTATTTTTGTGTGTGCATGATGGCGGTGTGAGTGTGTAATTACTGGTATGTTTTACCTGTCATAGCACTAGGGATGAGTCAAAGGAGAGACTGCTGAGTTCACCCTACGCATGCCGGTCCTATCATCTCACACAGAATGAAAGCCAGGACCCTGGTGCCGAACAGAGGTAATACAAGTGCATTTGTATATATGCATACCCATAAGACATTTCATACCTACGTAAACGGTAGATAAGGAATGCCCCTTTTTTTCCTGAAATTGTTTGACTCGGTGTTGGATTCAGTGACCCTGATGACGAGATAACTGGCTCAGCATCTTCCTCGGCAAATGGTGGCACTCGCTCCTCTCATAGGCTACCAGTTAAAGACTGGAAGACCTCACCAAGAGGCTCGCCAAAGCTCAAGAGGAAGACCAAAAAAGACCACAGGTATGTCAATGTTCTGTGTATTATGACATGGAAGAACAAAAAATGTGACATTGTAACCAAGTAAGCAAACCCGATTAAGCCTCTCATACCTTGCTACGATTAATTTCATACATTATACTGTACATTTGGCTATAGTTCAGGCAATGTTACTCTTTACAGTTGGATAAATGCCGTTTAGGTTTAACAGCAGGTCTTAGCGGGAATGTAAAAAAATGTATGTTTAAAAAAAAACAAAACACGGAAATAGTGGCAGATGCGGTACCATTCGTGGGAGACTCCTCGGCAGAAAATATACTGCTAATAGATAGATATGACCTGAGAATACAATGACAACATTCACAGACATAATAGTTACATACTTTTATGTATTTATGTAATAATAGCAGTAATAATGGCAGTGCAGGCAGAGGTGTTCAAGATCCCGCTGTACATGACAATGATGGCTGGAGATTAGGAAGAGTATCACAAGTGGATCAGACATTTTGATGAGCTGGTATCGTGGAGACGGGGATTTGGTAGGGCTCTGGCTTGGTGATGTCATAATATGCCAATTAGATGAGTAAATTTACTCCCATCACAAACTTTGGGTCATACTGCTGATTTTTCTAATTTAGTAAGTATGCTTTAAACTACAACCTTTTGAGATAGTAATGTCAAAACTGTAAAAAAAAACAAAAAAACTCTAAGGCTATTCCCTATTCCTGGTGCCGAAAGGGTTAATGCACAATTTCTAATGCCGATTATAGATTACATTTACGGAATATCGGAGTATGTATGTAGTATAGTATATTATGTATAGTATAATATAGTATATTAATATAGTATATTATGTAGAGTATAATAATATGGATTATGTCTGTGGCTGATGGAGGGAAGTGTTCATACTAAGAATATTTTGTTTCTGTTTTGTCTTACATCACAATAGTGAATTACTTCAATCAAGACAATTGGACTCTGGTCAGGTAAAGACAATAAGTCTTCAATAAAAGTCATTTTAGCATTTTTGTTATTCTCCTATGACAAATGTTTAATTGTGCACTCACTTTGAGGTTTAACCATAGCGGGTGAATGGTCAAATGTGATCACTTTTGTCAAATTGTTCCATAACAATTTAGATTTTTGAGTAGAAGCTTTTTTTTTTTCTTTTACCTCATTAATTTTGTTCATGCTTGCCACAGATGAACACAGATGTGCAACAGGAATTGTTGATGTTTCTCCGAGGCCAACAGAGGGAGTTAACTGAACTAGGTGGACAAATTGAGGCCATGCAGAGCTCTATAATGGCCCAAGTAGAGCGTGCTTTGACCAACTATCAAGAACAAGAACGTATCCTTCGACTTGAAACATCTGTTCTTTCTTTCATCCACCATCCACTGTTAACTTTAGTCTCTTGATAGAGATGCCTCAAAACGGCTGCAACTGAGTCCTAACAGTAGAGCCAGCCAACTATTGCCATAGTTGTGCTGGCACAGACTAGTTCGACATGGCATTTTTCCATATTTGGGGGTGGTATTAGAGGCAGGACGATGCATATGTGTCTGTGTGAATGCGTGCAATAAGGGAACGAGGGTGCTTCATCTGAAGCTATAAATTGCAGATTAAACTTCATCCACCTCCTACCCGTGTCTCTGACATTTATGCAGAATAGCAACACGGTGAAAGGGCTAAAAAATGCTGTGGTGGGGGTTCTTCAGGTTCTTAATCTTTCTTTTGTGTACCCTAACTCTTGCTTAATCATTGGACTAACACAGTCAGCAGACACTTTGACACTTAGATTCCCATATTATGGGGATTTTAGTGTCCTCACTCAGTGTCATCAGTTAACATGCACGCCATTCACAGTGGGAGGAAAAATGAGGAACAACTCACATAACCACAGGGGGAAATTATTCCTACCCATAGCCTGTGGTGCAAACCACTTGTCCAGTTTCTGGTGTGTTAATTCAGCCGCCCAGAATTTATTTTATTTAATTTTATTTAACCCTATGCGGCAAATTCCTCCAGTTGCTTAGAGGGCGCCAACATTCCAAATAGCATTATATACCGCCTCTTCCTTAAGTACGTAAGCCATAACACACACATACGCAGTAGTTATGTTTGTTGTCAGATAATAATAGCAATGTGGAACTACTTTTCTTTTTTTTTAATTAAAAACAAAACAAAACAATAACATTAAGTAAGTAAATGAAAATAAGTTTTCATCTTAATGAGCCAAGCGGGCCATAGTATAGTATATAATCTAATCTGATGGCACATCTACAATACTATCTTCTTGTGAACTTTAACTTTTGATGATCACAGAGTGCAGACTAGAGCGAGTTCTGGCAGAGATGCGGACTCAGCAGCAGCATCAGGAACAACTCAGCCAACAGCTGAGCAACACCCTCTGCTCTTCCATTACAAACAGGATGGATAAAGTCCTTCGAGAGGAGATGAAGAAAACTGTTCCTCCAAGTAAGGAGAAACGAAAACAATTGATTGACGAAAACCTGCTGGTATCAATATAAGTATCAATATAAGTAACATAATTTAACAGGCCCTATAGTTGTTTTAGTGCTATTTAGTTTGAATAGCCCAGCCTGTTACTTTTCAATGTACGATATACAGTACTTCTTTGCCAGCCTAAGGCACACCTTTGCAATAGTGATGCTGTGTAAATCAGTATCTTGATGTGCCACATGTGTGAGGTGGATGAAATATCTCGGCAAAGCAGAAGTGCCCACTTTACAGATTTGTAAACAATATTTGAGATAGGCCTTTTGTGTACATAGAAAAAATTTTACGTCTTTGAGTTCAGCTCATAAAAAATGGGAGCAAAAAAAGTGTTTGTTTTTGTTGTGTATATGTATACAACTTTTAGTTAAACGTAAAGAGCCAGCGTGGTACAGGCTTTAACTGCAAATATGTCATTTTTGTGATTGTGAGTGACAGGTCATCCATGGGGTCTTTAAAAAGTCTAATGCTATCATTTGATTTTAAGGCCTTCAAATGTGTGAAATTCTCTTAATATCCCATAAATACGATTTTGAAAGGTCTTAAAAGTGTAATAACATTATTTTTATTTAAGACTAGTACTACTACATAACTTCAAAAGGAAAGTAAAGTACCCGTGCAGCCCGGCAACCAGCTATTTTGCTGTGCGTCGGCCACGGGCCTCCGGTTTTACTTCATGTTTTGTACTATTTTGCCAGAATGGATGTGAATTGGGTCTTAAATTTTATTCATTAAGGTCTTTAAAAAGTCTTAGTCTCATTTGGCTTGTTGAAGCATGCAGAGACCCCTGAATTAGGTAGTGACTGCTTGATTGAAGTTTCGAAAAGTTGACTATTAAAGAGGTGCCTGGTAGGGATACCTGATGACAAAGATATTCTTCAGCCTTGATGACTGCCTGATTTTGATTTTGGTGATTGAAGGCGTGTCTTAATAAATTGATTGTTTCCTCTTTAGCCATTTCGAAGAGTCTAGAGCCAGTGACCTCTCAGCTGAGCAACTCTATTTCCGCTAAACTGACTTCTGTAGAGCTCATCTTGAAGGACAATGTTGGCAAAGTTGTCAAATCCAAGGTAGGTGGCTGGCTGTTACTGTAAATGACATGGTCTAGTCTGCATAGCGTCAGCTGTATTGCCATGTGGGTTCTCTATTTAGGTCCTTAGAACATGACCTTGCTCACATGTTAGCGGGTTCCTTTTTTCCAGAACACTACAGATGCAATTGGCAGAGCTGCAGCAGAGGCAATGCAAGGTCCTATCCAGGCTGCCTACAAAGATGCCTTCCAGAGCATTGTCCTGCCTGTTTTTGAGAGAGGTTGTCAGTCCATGTTTCAGCAAATTAATGACAGTTTCAAGCAAGGAACACACGAATGTAAGTCGATCATGAATGTCTGGGAATATCTATGGAGGTTGAGTCACATGGTGATTTTGTTCAAATGCAAATGTTCAGGTATTGCGTAGTTAGGAAAGAACAAGACCGTGACTGGTCGATCAAAATGCTTTCTGTTCTGCTTGGTGACCGATATTGTGTTTCCTGTTTGACATCAAAATAAGGGAGTTTTTGTACCATACATCTATCAAAATAGTCATTACAATGATGGCTTTACAGAATTTGCCTGCTGTATTATTTCTGGTTGTGCTTTTTCCACAACAATGAACTCCAGCATTGTTTTTTACCTCACCAAAGTTGCCACTCTGTGGACAGTGGGAGAAGCAATTTTGTTGGCAGTAAAGGTTACACAATGTTATATACAATAACACTTAAAAAATGTTATAGTGTGTAAATGGGACTATAACTTCATAAGTGCAGATTTTTTTTAATTTGATAGTTTTTTTAAATTTGAACAATAAAAGCGCTGCTTTTATTTGGGGCGGGCGGGGGGGGGGGGTTGCTCAAGGGCACCTCACTTGTGGTCTGAACCAAATGTAGTATTTTTAAAGTTATTTTTTGTCATAGATGTAATCAGTTAGGTTTGTCAATCTTGAATCAGTCAGTTCGGTGCTGTATGTTCTTATGTTTGAATGAGATTGGAGGTGGTGTTCTTCATTTTTGTAGATATACAGCAACTCGAGGCCCATGCAAAGAGCAGGAAGCAAAGGGAGCCGGAAATACGAGACCCTGTGATTGACCAACTACAGCAGATGATGGACAGCTTCCAAAACTCCACGGACCAGCTGGCCAATAGCATCACAGCTAACATCCGGGCTGAGATCCAACATCAAATCCAAATGATGGTGGGAAAGTAAGTACTGTATCCAAGTCAGCCATTATCAGTCACAGAATAAACCTCTTGTGCTTGAGAGGCTCAGACAGTGTAACCTGAAAAGTGTTGTACTCTTCTGTATGAACCTTTTATTGTTGAAAATTATTATTGAAAAGTACATGCAGACGTGCATTCTCATGACATTTTGTACCCACTTTACATGGTAATGAATTAATTTATTTTGAACATGCATACAAGTTACACTGGAATACATCAGATAATACAATTCACACTTCATGTCCAAAAAGGAGTCGGAAGAAGCAAAGCTGATTTAATCCTACCCCCCATCCGTTTTGCATCAATTACAATACATTGGTTCACTGTATTCCAATATACTCTTTGCCAGTTTTAAATACATAGGAAAATAAGGCAGTATAACAATGTGGTAAGGTAGGAGTCAAGGTTGTTGTCACTGTAGATAAAATGTATAACAGACATGATAAACAATAATAAACACATGACATGGTTAAATGTCATGGCACACAGTAGCAACACAAAACTCAACAACTGTTGCTATTTGTATTAATTCTCCTCAATCATTGTAAATATGCATTCTTTAGGGAAACACAATTCTGGAAAATTTGAGAATCATTATTTTCTCTGCTTAAAATTGAGATTGCAATTATTTGGGATTACTTTTTTCCTTCTGCACATACAGGCACCATGTTGAGGGCCATGTGCTTATGTTTTAAAGAAACCACCCAGTATTTTATTAACATTACTAGACTCCTCGTTGTCTTGTTCTGCATTAAAGAAACTTCCAATGGTTTTCAGCCATTATTTATGATCAGTTCTGGATGGGCAGTTGACGGGGACTTTCTTAATAGTAGAATAGACAGAAAACAATCCCAAGTCAAAAACATGGAACAAAAACATGCTCACTCACGCAACAGTACATTCTTGCACCTAATAGTCAAAATAAGTCGGTTAATTAATGCAGTCGCTCCTCCCACAAATTGATGGGTGGTGTCAACTGTCAGCAGGTAGAACCAGGGAAGCAGAGCGAACTTGCCCTGGCCGGCAAGGCCAGCGTTTGTTTGTAATGCAGCTTGTTAAGTAAGATTAAAAACAAGTCTGTCATTTAGAAGTTAGATTGCATGTCTGTATGAATCGACATCTCGATTTTAGAATTGCCGCCGTAAAGTTTTTTTTTTTTTTTCCATCTTCAAAAAAAACAAAAAGCACAATAACCTCGTGCTTGCCCTCAATCAACCATTATTTTCTTCTTCAGTTTACAGGAGTCTATTCTTGGTCATGTACAGCGTATTGTCAAAGGGGAGGTGAGTCTGGCAATGAAGGAGCAGCAGGCAGTGGTCACCTCCAGCATTATGCAGGCAATGAGGTCAGCAGCCGGCACCCCTGTCCCTACAGCGCATCTAGACTACCAGACACAGCAAGCTGGCATCCTGCAGCTTCTACAGCAGGGACACCTCAACCAGGCTTTCCAGCAGGTAACGCATTTGTTTCTTGAATGCCTACTACGTACATGGGGACCAGCTTCATATTCCTGAATGCTCAGTGCAATGGAAGAATGTGTAATTTGTCTGTCTCGATCTACAGTGGTCGAGATTTGATCTGCAATTAGGTATTGCTGTCTAGTTTCTATTTTTGTTGCAAGAAGACTTAGGGTGAGGGCATCAAAGACATATCCATTTAATCTAAATTAAACAACACTCTTACTCTTTGTCCAGGCTCTGTCAGCAACAGATCTGAACTTGGTCTTGTATGTGTGTGAGACCATCGACTCTCAGCAGGTGTTTGGACAAAACCCATGCCCTCTCAGCCAGCCTGTGCTGCTGTCACTCATCCAACAGCTCTCCTCCAACCTTACCACTCACTCTGAGCTCAAAATCAGGTAGGGCAAAGATCATTTGCACCAGTCAACCTCAAGTTTATTTTGATTTGAAAAGTTTCTATGAATAATCAGTAAACAACTGAATACATTCAGCTAATTTGCAATCTTGTGCAATTTCTTTTTCCTATTGTACATGTTTTGAGGCTTTCCTGGTTGTGGCACCCCAAGCTTATCAAAACATAATAAGGAACGTAGTTGGTGGAAAAAGGAAATCGGGAACATCGTCACAAAGTCAGTCAGCCAGGCACACAGTAAGGGAAAATACTCAAAATTGAGACAAGCTTATTTATAGACATTAATTGGGCATGTGACTAATCTGTATTGAATATTAAATACACAGTATCGGGCAGGGGACAATGGTGCATCAACAAATATTTCTGGGTTTGATAGGTACTGCAGCTCTCAAATTTGGTGTATGCAGTCGTCCCTCGCTTATCGAGATTAATTGGTTCCAGCCCCAACTCTGATCAAAGTAGGATTGATTATTAATAAATGGAATATTTTGTAGTTAGAGCATAGAAAGCCTGTTTATGATGTTCTAAAAACATTTTTTTTAAACAGTTAGAACCCTGTAGACATTAAATAACATCCCTGTAGTTATACTCGTATTACCTAATATAGTCGACATGATGAGCAATAATTTGTGTGATTTGTTGCCTTGTGTAAAGCGCTCTGTAAACTGTTTTGCTGTTGGTAAGTTGCTATACAAATACTGATTGATTTGATTGAATAGTCAGACATAACTCACCGCAGTATCAGTATCTTGAATGTAATGTGGATCGATCGCATGGCATTTAAAAATAAATTTAAAACAATTTTAAAAAAGCTTGACGCCAGCCTATCATCCATCCTCACTATGATGTTTGTCACTTGATTGATATACAGTAAAGTCAATCTAACAATCTGCCATACATACACTTGCACTCTGACAATGCTGCTACCTTTGTTTTTGAGAGATGGCCGCTACTTTAACAATAGTAATCTACCAAGTAGTCAGCCTCCAATTTATTTCTTCTACACTTAAGAGTATGTTGGAAATTGAGTTGGGAAGAAGGACAAAGAAAGAAGCCAAAAACCACTTCCACACAGAATGGGAGGAGAACTTTTTTCACTGTCATGCCGGACTGCAAGGATCCATGGCTGCAAGCTAAGGCATTGTAATGCAAAGAAATTTCTCAGCCATGTAACATTACTGATGCCTTGTGAACAGAATACCTACCTATGACTTGTCTTTCAATATTTTTGGACTAATAATAGGCCATGGCCAACCACAAAACAGTGATAATTTATTAATTTTTCAAAAACCACTATAGAGCGAAAGAGCGATGTTCGACTCTCGATGTAGCGAGGGATGACTATTCACATCACCTTGAAATAAATTGCTATTAGGTAGGGGATGTAAAAAACACATTAAAAGCTTTATTGAGGTTCACAGCATCAAAAAGGTTGGAAACACCTGCACTGATAGTGATACAGTAGGACCTCAAACTACCTCAATACATCTGTCCAATATTCTTCCTGGCCCACACCTGGGAACTAAATGGTGCTGAATTGCTGAACACTGCTGTTTCTGTTGCTCCGCTCCATGGCAGCATGGGGAATGGGGATAATCCTGTGAATAGCAAATCCTGTGCCCTTGCAGCATGCAATTGGATAGATCAGTGTCACACTTGCGCCATCACTTTTTCTTCAATGCTTCTTGTCTTACACAGGTTGTCTGACTAGTTTGGGCTTTTTCCCCCACTAGAAAGGTTAATGTCCCTTCAGAGAGCATCTGCCTAACTCGCTTTATGTGGTCGTCTCTTCTGAGTGTTTGCATCCATTCTCCCCATCTGCTATTCTTGCAGAGTAAAATAATTCCCTTAGCAAAGCTAAGTCTCTTTACAGCCTGGCGTACAGGCCAGACACCCCTGGTTTGCAGCTGTGATACGGCCCCATAGAGGATGAGGGTGTGGCTTACTCTGTGGTTTTATCGTCCTGAAGTGGTGTAGCACCTCGGCTGTTTTTTGTGTGTGTGTGTGTGTGTGTGTGTGTGTGTGTGTGTGTGTGTGTGTGTGTGTGTGTGTGTGTGTGTGTGTGTGTGTGTGTGTGTGTGTGTGTGTGTGTGTGTGTGTGTGTGTGTGTGTGTGTGTGTGTGTGTGTGTGTGTTCAGTTCATCTTACCAACTCAATCACTGAACATCTCCGGAAAAATTTCAGTAGCAGGGGTCTTGTTCCTGATCCTGATGGCAGTTTGAATTATTTTTTGAACATTTGCTCCCAATACAACTCTTTCTGATGATTTTATTAAATATCCAGAAAGAATAGTGCTGTCACTACGATAGCGCTTTGACGCGACTGTCATGTGTCACCACCTGTGTTACCCTGGCAGGGTGCCGACATGGAGATAAATGGTCACTTAAACTGATAAGACATAAAGCAGCCGCACCACCAGATGTCTGACTGGAAGGATTAATTGCCAAGAGAAATGCAGGGTGGCAGGAGCAAGAGAAAAGGGCGCCGGCAAGGGTAGCACAACTCCATTCCTGTGGGTGTGTGGTAAAATACTCTAATTTTCGGCCCTGATTTTGGACTCCTATGGAGCAGCACAGAAAGCTTTCTAGATCTTTCAGACTCTGCACCTCTTCCTGCAGTGTGTCCTACCGCCCGCCCAAACAGTCTGTGTAATTTACTCCACCACCAGCCCTCCTCCAGGTACACCTCCCGCCGAGCCCACTCCGCTGTGATTGGTCACACTCCCAAGCGCTCCGAGGACTTCTGGACAGCTGCCGAACCCCTAACACAAAATAAAGACAGTTAGGACTCTGATAAATTGTTACCTACAGCTTGTTCTCCTGACTCTTCAACACAACGTAACGTTGGAAAGGCGGCGGACTTCAACAGTTTGGCAGTTAGTCCAGCTTTGTATTGGCCCATGTTCACAAAACGGTTCCATGTGAAATGCCGTTGACAGATGAGCGTATTTTTCTCTAGCTTGCCTCTTTAGGCACACCCGAACAAACATTTCCTGGGAGCCATACGTGCTAATACGGTGAACAAAGTAGAACGAGGGGAGGGCAGGCCGACAGAGGTTGCCTGGGCATGCCCATGTAAGGAAGTCCGGGTTGCATTGATGTCAATGGATCTCTGTGTTTAACTCTGTAAAAAGCGTACAGAGACGTCCAAAACTGCTTTAAGGTCTCACTTCCAAATGTGCAAACCTCATTATCTGATGCGTTGGCATCGTTTAACACGAGGATACAACATTGTAACAACATTTATAGGTCAGAAAAGATAATGGGTCCCCTTTAATGCAAGTGAGCAGGTACAGTAGTTAGGAAAAACATCAATAACAGCACTTGACATTGAAGCTCAAGTGAATGAAGCTTTGTCAATTACAGTTTGAAACGTAACTGTTAGTGGCAACCAAACAATGAACTTGTGTTCCAGCTTTGCCTTTCAGCTAATGTGCCTTATTCAGTGACTCTTTCTCATCCACAGTTATCTGGAGGACGCTTTGATGAATCTGGACCACAGTGACCCTCGGATAAGAGATCACATGGCTTCGATGCTGACCCAGGTCAGACCGAAGCTGTTTGCCTTCCTGCAGCAGGACCCCCACAGCCCTCTTACCAAGAGGGCACGGCGCCTAATGATGATGCTACAAGGACTCATCAACCACTAGTCCATCTCAAACCAGATGCAGACGAAAGCTTTGTCTTAGAGAAACTGATAATGACTCAATTTTCTTGTCTCCACAAATGTCTGAGAGGAGAACTTGATTATTTGTAAAATTCAAAGACAGCTTCAGTCCACTTGTTTTTTTTTTTTCCTGCTTGACATGACAGTTGATGGTGTTGCTGTTGCATAGGGGAGCTGGAGCTGCACGTAAGCATAAGAGCTACAGGAACTGAAGAACATGGAGGTACTTTAAGGCTGGATGAGTAGAATAGGCTGTGAGTCCTCCTGGGGATGAAGGTTATCAGCACCACATATTGTCCTGCTTTCATTTTGCTCCTATTCCTTCTGTTTGCTCAGCCATGTGTCAAATGTAGGATTATTCATTCTCTTGCTTTTCCAGCTAGTATAATGATGGGCTGGTCCAATGGTCCATTTTCTAAGCAGATTTTTCATTGACAGTCGAGTATTCCGGATCACCTCCAAGCTTGCTCGTGAAGTCTGTGCAGAGAGTGCTTTGAGACTCCTTTGTTGCAGGTGTGCATGGGACTTAAAGGAATGTTGAGCTCAGTGGCTGTTGACATCAAGCCATGCTGTTTTTTTGGCACAAAGGTCTTTGGGAAAAGTTATTTTTTAGCCTAAGCTAATTGTGTCAAACAAATGTATGCAGCATCAAAGGCCAGAGGGGCTTGCTTTATTTACAGATGGCATTTTTGTTTTTCTTTCCGTGTTGCCCTGAATAGGATCAATCCAGTCAGTCTGCTTCATGTAAGGCTGTTTGATCCTGTTTTGGCATTAAGAATAGCATTAGTAATAGCAAGTGTTAGAATTGAAAGCATATCACACTTATTTTTGTCCTTTTTCCTCCCATCCCGTTGGGGCTTCCTGCTGGATGCAACTTAAGAGCAGTAACATACATCATGTTACACTAAACTCTCCTTCACAATCTGAGATCTAAACAGCCCGAGTGCTGCCAGTCATCCACATAACCAACCATAAATCAAACTTCAGTCCCGTGTTTTCTTATGTGTTTTCCCGTTTTAAATATGAACATTTTTTTTTGTTAAAACATGTAAACTTGTTAAAAAAAATGGTGAAACCAGTGGTAAAGTATAAGTATTAAAACATGTCATGACCTTTTTGTTAACTGATATTTTTAGTTAGAAAACTGGATGTGCAGTTGCTTCTCACGGGCTTTGGGAGGCAGCACTTGATCGAAGTGCAGCACGTGTAGCTGCTGCGCGTGGAGTCTGCGGTGAGGGCCAACATGCGCAGTGCTCGTGTTTGAGGGTGACCGTTTTTGTGTGTATAGCTCCTTTTACAAACACCAGTGTGTTGGCTGCGTGGTCACTGTTGCTGACAGTAAAAGTTATTTTGACATTTGTGTTTGGAATCTGTTAAGTTTAGAGTTGTCCAGCCAAGTGCCTTACTGCGTTTTATCTTTTTTTTTTTTTTTTTTTTTTTTTACATGGATGCTTAATCCTGTTTAGGCCTTTTTAAAGAAGCGCTAATAATGAAGCATTACCACTTAAGTCCGGTCTCTATTGACCTTTACAAGCATTTAAGCCAGTTTGTTGTGGCATCAAAAGTGAGATTCAAACCGCACTGCAGAGGAAGAGCCTGGCTTTGGAACATCTAAAACCAGTGTCGCTTATTAATACTTTTGGACTACCATCGACCTGTTAAGTTACACATCTAAAGATGATCGTTTGAAGTTTGCTTCACCCGGAAAGGGAACAGCATGAAGAGCACAACTGGAGCTCGTGTGTTGTACTCTTTCAACTGTTTACTTTGCTGTTTGGATGGCTATCTTTTACACTTTATTTTACTCTAAACATTTTGGAATAAAAAAAAAAAGTACTTCTTGAATTGATATAGTGTGACGTGTGTTAAGCTGGTTCAGCTTCTCTCTGAGGGTTGGCAGCGTCATTCTTTGAAATCGAGTACAGCATTTCACACATACGCAAAGCTCATAGGAGTCCAGAAAGTGAATTTTTAAAGTATATGAATGTGTGAGCATACGCTCTGGTGGGGGAAAAAACAAAGTACTTTTATTTTAACCACACACTCAACTGAATTGATTGACTTGCACTTTAATCTTCATACCAAATCAAACACTTGGTTGTGAAATATTCAACTTTTTCTGCAAGAAAGACCAAGTCAGAGTTATGGGCATAAAGCAGGTTTGCTATGCAAGGATGGAGTATGGAATTTGATCTGATAAGTTTCCAGGTCTGGAAATGTACGGAAAAATAATGTTTCCAAAGTAGGACTAACTTAAAAAAACAAAAAGAAATGAATCAATATGTCAGGGCAGCTAAGATGTTCGTGTGAGCACACATTGGGCGACACTTTGGTAATCATTTGGGAAGATTAAGTTGAATGGCCAGCCCTCTGCTCGTATCCTCCGCCAATCGTTTGTATGAGCTACACTAACTAGCTACAGTATAATCCCCCGCAAATGATAGAGTGACATAATGGGATACATACTCAATATAATGAAAACAAAAGATTACCTCCAGAGTTGATTGACATGATACTAGGGCTGCAACCAACCATTATTTTCTTAGCTGATTAATCTGAACCTTGGGGTGAGGCCCTTGACCGGGGTGTCCAAACTTCTTCCACCGAGAACTGAATACTGAAAGTCAAAGGACGCTGGGGGCCACTTTCACATATTGATGTATTCTTTAATTTTGTAAAAAGGCTAAAACTATATTTAAAGACAAAAGCTTAGTTTTATTATTAGTTATTAGTACCAACATGTTAGCTTCTCTTTACATTGTGCCTTTATGCTCTATTTTTCCCATTTTTGCTATTTTTTTGTGTTTAATTTCTGCAATGTGCTGTCAGCCAATAAAATAAGCTCCAAATGGCCCCCGAGCCGCACTTTTGGACATCACTGCCCTAGACGGACCAAATCAAAACTGTATGAATCAAACACAAACAGTGGTTTGGTCTGCAACAGATCAGAAAAGAGGCAAAAATGTTAACTATTTTCCATTGTCAAAGCTGATGTGTATATATTTTGCCTAAAACTCAAAGATAATTGGTCTGCTTTCATGGATGACTAAAGAAGTGACAAAATATTCATATTTGAGAGGATATTTACATTTTCAAATCAAATGTTGAATCGTATACCAAAATAGTTATCAATGAACTAGAGAACTGATTGATCACTTGATTGTTGCAGCTTTAATGGTACACACTATTTACTGAGTGAAAAAGTGTGACATTTTGAAATGTCAAATCCGTAGGAACCCTGATAAAAACAATGTCGGGGTACTCTTGGAAACAAAGCACTTTGTTTAATCAGGTTCCTCGTGTCATCCCCTGTACTGTTCACAGCCACTAGGTGGCATACCTGGCATGTGGGGGTTTGCTATGATATGCTGTAATGCAGGGGTGTCCAAACTTTTTCCACGCACATAGCATATTTTAATATATGAATCCAAGATGGGTCAATATATGCAAAGCTATTAAATACAGTGGAATCTTGGTTAGCGTCATTAATCCGATCCAGAAGGTCTGGCGAACAGAAACACACAATTTTTCCCATAAGAAATCATGTAAATCTAATTAATCCTTTCCAAAAAGCTAAAAATGTTAGCTAGGGGTGTCACAAAATATTGCGAGATTAAAACGTGCCAAAATTTCTTGTTGAGGGAAAAAAAGCCTCATGGCCGCTAGGCCTGGGACGATAATCGCCCAATAAAAAAATGGTATTGATAATTTTGGCAGCTTCAGTATATTGCCATGTGCATGTGTCTGTTTTCCTCGTCTCTTGTCTCCAAACAGGCAGGAAGAGAGTTCACTCTGTGCATTGCTTTCAGCACCTTGGCGTGTTTGTTCCTTAAAACACAGGCATGAATGGAGTGAGCCCTTTTATTGGTCATACAGTCTCTTGTGGCTGAAGGCAGGGGCGGTAGCATACACACAGAGTGCACAAGAGTGTAACGTAGTAGAAATTAAATCAGTAGATTGCAATACAGTATATTTTTTCATTGTACTTTTTTTTTTTTTTAAAGTAATGTTAAAATCTCATTTCCACACTTTTGGATGTAACATTCCAGCTGTCCTCTCTCCATTTCTTTCTGCGGAAATGTGCATTGTTGACAGCATCTTTTACAATCCACACCCGTCCAAGCTCAATTCTCATGATGAGCTGCAGATATGTTTAAAGATGCTGAAACATCTGGCATCGATCCATATTAAACTCCCTCCAGATGACGGATCTTTGTGGGGAAAAAGTTGCATATCCTGATCCCCACTGTCCGGTAACTTTTCCCGAATCTTCTCACGTGCTCTGTGCAGACCAGATGTGCTCGTGTTTCATCACACCCCTCCCACTCCTCCTCCTCCTCCTCCTCTTCCTCTGCACAGACCTGCCCTCCCCATCTGAGGAGCGCACTGTTCATCCTCTCACACACTCTGGACTACACGCTGCACCAAACAAAGGAGAAAGACTTTTAATAGAGATCCAAATCGACTGTATTGGACATTTCCCGCGTGGTCGTCTCATCAGCATCATGAACTCCGCGTGCTTCTTCTCCTTCTTGCCTGTTGCTCTCATTCTGAGTAAGTACTCCAAATGACGTCTTTTAAGTTCTTTTTGTGTGTCGTGAATCACTTCCGGTGCAGTTTGCGGGTTATAGCTTCGAGTAGTTCCACGGCCATCCTCGGCAGAGTCAAACCGGACGTGCACCCTGCTTGCTGCAAGCAACACTTAAGACGTGTGACAACAGTTATTGATAGCCGCGTGTTTGCACGCGGGCGCATTTTTTGCAGCCCACGTTTGGCTGCGTCAGTTGCACGCTGCAAATCATGCTGACTCATAACTTGCGACTGTCAGAGAGGAAGCCTGCCGAAAAGTAGCGCCGCTAAACTTGACAGAAGTTGGAATCATCTCCTCAAACTTCATTTCTTCCACTTTAAAGCCCACCGCCACCACCGTCAGTCATCAGCGTTGATCATCATCTCATGCTGCAATCAGAGCAATGGAGGTGGTGGTGCGGGGGGGAAAAAAGCAACATAAAGATAAATGATGAATGTATTGCACCTGCTCCCCCTCCCCCTCCTCCTGCTCACAGCTGAGTCTCGTGGGATTCTCCTCAGCACTTTCCACGTCAAAAAACATCCTCCCTAGTCCACCATATGTCACTCACTCTGTCACAATAACAGACTAAACGATGTTTTTACAGATGAAATCATTGCTTAAGCTACGTTGAAGCTGTATCATTAATTGCTGTGTATGGTTCTTAGGGTGTAACTAGAGGGAACAAAGCAGGGCGCGTCATACGGAGTAGTTCTATCATGTGTATTTTTCAAATTGACTGTCAAATGAACGTCAAACTTCCCAAATCCAAGCCAGTGTGGACAAGGGGCATACTTAACCTCCCTGAATGATACAGTTCCTTCAGCGGGAATGAATGCTAATGATTTATTTATTTATTATGAAACATACATCTTCAGTGATTAAAAAAAACAAAACACTCAACCGTATGCTTGCTGTAGTCATCAACAAGATTCTAGCATCATTATTGTTGGATATTTGACGACTCTTCTTGGCAGAATTGGTAGATTTCATTAAAAATGTTTCCTGACACAGCTTTTAAACCTAGTCCACAAATGCCCAACAGGGTTGAGGTCGGGGCTTTCCAGAAGCTTAGTGTTAGCTTCCTTCATTCATGACAAAAAACAAGTTTTGGCGTGTGTTTGGGTCATTGTCCTGTTGGAGCTCACTCTGCCCTGTCTCCCACGTCCCGGAGCTGCTGTGACGTAGTCCCTATAATTACCATAATGACCCGTATACGGTGTTCCCTCGCTCTACCGCGGTTCACCTTTCCCGGATTCGCTGCTTCGCTGAATTTTTTTTTAACGCTGCTTTTTTTTTTTTATGAACGCTGTTACAGGCTGAACCTGGCCCTTTAAAGGGATAGTTGGGATTTTTTTGACATGAAGTTGTATGACATCCCCATCAGCAGCGGACAATATCAACAGTGACTTACCCCCCGCCCCCCATTTGGTCCCAAGAGTCCAGCTCTGGTCGGATTTCCGTGACGAGTTGCTGGGGTCATTTAAAGTAAGGAGTTTGGCTTCTCAAAACAATGTGCGTTGAAAAGAGTAATACATTTGCGTCATAAAATTGCTTCCTCAAAAAAATCGGACCTCACAAATCGCTCGGCGCTATATTTGTTTCCCGCCGTGTCCCTGCACGTTGTCGCCTCTCCATTCGTGTGTATGTGATCCGCGACGGAGCGCTGCGGACATGTTGTTTACGTGTGTTCCACAGCGGAAGAAGTTGCAAGCACATACACACAAATGGAGATGCGACAGTGCGCTGGGTCATGGCGGGAGACAAATATCACGCAGAGCGATTTGTCAGGTCTGATTTTTTTTTGAGGAGGAGGAGGCATTTTTATGATGCGAATGTATTTCAGTCGAAATTACGTGTAATTGCTGAAGCAGAACTGAAATGTGCACTGTTGAAACGTATTCACCAACAGAGGATCGAACCAGCAACCGTCTGGTTGGGAGACGACCACTCTACGACCTGAGCCATGCCACGGTGCACAGAATAAGCAGAATGTTGCAGTACGTGTAATGTTAAATGTAAAATTCATTTTTACCAATGGGGGCGACATTGAAATTGTCGATTAATTTTCACCGGGTGAAATTCCACAGAAAAAAAATGTAATCATGGAAAATGTGGGAATTTTACAGAAGTCCTGATAGAGAGCCTACATGTCCCGAATGAGCTGAACATTTGGACGTTGCAATGGTTTGAAGCGGTTGATAAATGTGGGAGTAATTAGAGGACAAAAAAAACAACATTTTAAATGTTGGAATGTAAAAATAGACAATGATTGTTGAAACATATAAATATGCTGTAACAATTACACGAGGACTGAAAGTCACGGATCGAACCAGCAACCATCAAATTGGGACACGACCAATTACCACCCGAGCCACATCAAACTGTAGAGAGAGTGGAATGTTACAGTAATGTAAAATGATTTTTAGGGTCAACCATTTAATTTGTCAGTTTGCTTTCAGCAGACTAAAAACAACGGAATTTGAAATGTCGGCGAGTCATGCAGACTGAATGTAAAAATAAGTTATCTGATTAAAGCTGGATGAAGGATCAAACCAGCAGCCATTTGGATTGGGAAACAACCACGCTACCTACTTAGCCACGCCGCCCTGTAGAATATGCAGAATGTTACGATAATGGAAAATGATTTCCCAACAGTTGGGGTTGCCAAATACACTGCCCATTCATTGTCAGAGAAAATGAAATGACAATAAATGTGGGAATAATTGGAAAAGTCCTGATAAATATTCAGCGTGTCCCGAATAAATTGAACATTGGATTGGTTTGGATCGGGAGAGAAATGAGGCGGAATAGGAAGAAGTAGAGGGATAAATAGAAGAAAAAATGTGTCAAATTTTGTATGTGTGACTGTGGTATAGGGAAGCAGGTGAGTCAGCGTGAAATTGACAGTAATGTAGTGTTATATGGAAGTCTGCCGGGTTCTGTCATGCAGTTTAAGAGGTAATTCATGTTCCAGCACACCCGTGGTCTCAATCCTTTACAATGCGTTGATTTCCTGCAGTTTTTAGATACATCATTCCCAAGTTTTAACACATTGTACACTCCTATCTAAAGCCAAACCAATATATTTCTACTTCCCAGTTGACTGTCTAAATAGTCCATCTATTCATTGCGGGATTGATTGGGGTACCAAAGGTTCTCATAGCATCACGGATTAAAAAAAAATAAATTTTAGAAATTGCAACTGGTTATTGTAGAGGTGAGATAGTCGGCTTCCTGAGCACCGTCAAGGTGGCCTTGAGCAATCCAACAAATCCCCTCTTGACTGTCTCAGCTCCAGGCACAGCGCAGATGCGCTGCCTTGTTGCCTCTTGAATAGGTTCTTTGTTACTTTTGCTTCTACAAAGTTAAAAAAAAAAAAAAAGCATTCCATTCTTGAATAGAAAAAATACTTCAATAAAAGTATTTATTTTCATTAGTCATTTTAAATCAAATTTAAAGTGAATGTTTGGCTCCTGGCATGCAGGCATGCAGGCCTTGGCCCATGTAACACATACTGCATACACACAGTTTACACATTTGATCAATTAGTGTTACACTAATTATGTTTGTATGAGATAATGATCGCCATTTGCCACTTTTCCACCATTGAGAAGGATGGATGCTTTCTTTTGTCCCAATACTCCTCAAAGTTTGCTATGCGCACTTTTGCTATGCACACTCTGCTTCCTGCCTTCTAGCCTTTCTCTGCTTCCGCGGCGGGCTTTATTTCCAACGATTAAGAGATTTTCTTCTTCCATTTCCCCTGTAGCTCCAAATCATATTAAAATGAATGAATGAATGTACCAGTGAGTGACCCCTGATGTCCTGCCTTTTTACTGACAGGATGGATAAATACAGGTCACGATCTCTCTGTGTGTCTGCATCCTGTCTTCTTACATCTCCTTTCTTTGGTCTGCTTTCTTCACTTGTCCTTTGGCTCACTCTATCTGCTCCATATTGCACCCTTCATGTTCATGGCTCCCTGGACAAAACAGTACACACTGTGTGTGGGTGTGTGTGCGCGCCATATAAAATGAAGAGAGCGCCATTGACCTTGGATTTTCATTTTTACTGTGTTTTGTATAGACTGTATAGACTTTGTATCCCTCTATTCAGATATTCAGCCATACATTTATCAGCACACACGTGATGGAGTTGCTCTCCATTTTCATAATCAGTCTAATTGTATTATCACTCAGCTTTGTGTGTGTGTGTGTGTGTAAGAGAGAGCGGTACAGATTTGTACTTCGTACATGCGTGTGTATGAATATTTATATTCGCTACCGCTTAAAGAAGAGAAAGGAGAAGGGAGTCATACTCCGCTGGTACTTTGTTCATGGTATCTGTTAAACACACATACACTACCAGTCAAAAAAAAGGAAGTAGGGATGCGTACCGAAACTCTGTATCATAGTGACATCGGTGCCGACGTAGACGAAAGTGACCGGACCAAAAAACGGAGTAGCCATTGGTGTTTAGTTTTGAGGCTAAATGAAAGCAGACTCGGGGCCGCACGGTGGCCTAGTGGTTAGCATTTTGGCCACACGGTCAGGAGATCGGGAGGATCTGGGTTTGAATCACCGTTGGGCATCTCTGTGTGGAGTTTGCATGTTCTCCCCATGCGTGCGTGGCACAGCAGTTTCCTCCCACATTCCAAAAACATTCATGTTAGGTTAATTGGCGTGAGTGGTCTATATGTGTCCAGGGTGTACCACGCCTCTCGCCCATAAGTCAGCTGGGATAGGCTCCAGCATACCCCCGCGACCCTAATAGGATAAGCGGCATAGAAGATGGCCGGATGAAAGCAGACTCGGCCACCTTCATGCCAACAGCAGTGCTCAATTCCAACAAGGTGAACTCGCACACGTTTCTCCGTCGCTCTCCACATCAACACACAACACTTTATCATCAATGGCGGAATTGTGAACATCAACATTACAGCACACGCAGGTTGCCAAAGTGTGTTGAAATGATTCATTTCTGCTTGAATTGGGTGGAAAGTATGCACTTAAAGCAGGCCTAGCATTTTGAGGTACGTGTTAGCACACACACACACACACACGGGCCCTGCAATTTTTGGGAAATTTGTTGGCCGTGGCCAGCACGAATAATGCATATTTAAGTAAATGTTTGTATTTTTTGCCTAAACTAATCATTTTCAAGCATAAAAGTGGCTAAATGAGAGGACGCATTGAAATTGTGATGTGTAGTTTTTGACACTGGTGTCAGTCATGTTAGTTTAATGTTTGATGAAACATCTCATAGATGTGATCACCGGAACAACAGGCTTTTATTGCAGGTTTGAATTATCTCACAACAATGATAATTACATAATAATCATAATTATCATAATAATAAGATGGGCTACTGTTGCAGTGGTAACCCATGGTACGCTAAAACTCAGCTCTGAATCCCCGATGTCACTTCCTGTCTTCCACACGTCTGGAACACATTTATTGTAACACACACGAGTATGAGTTTTATTTATGTCTGGTTTATGTTCTCTTATGGCTACGATATTGCGCAATGTGAGTGTAAAGGTCACTATATAAGTGTTTCATGTCAAGAGGGCTCTGATGTTTAAAAAAACATATTTAGAAGGTCGTAAACAGGTTTTCTATGCTGTAACTACGGAATTCCATTACCTTTACAAAGAAGCAATCCTATTTCGGGGAAATTCACTCATCACGGTCAGGCCTGGAACCAATTAACTGCGACAAACGAGGGATTAATGTAATGTAAATCCAATTCATCCATTCCAGATGCCCAAAAAGAGCATGATTAATTTTGCGCGCCGAAAACAATGCGAAATAATTATACCGTAAAGCAGTGGGGGGTTGTTCGTACGTTATAGCGATCTAATTTATCTTATTTATTATGTACTGTATCGTGTAAAACTAAGACATGAATAACATCAAATTAAAAGCACAAAATGAATGCCGACCCACCATCCACCAGTTCAAGTTCCAGCCAAGTTTTCCCAGAGAGATTATTACATGGCTGTTTGACGTGTGTGGTAAACGCAGTGCACTAGCATGAATTAATTTGAGACAAATGTGCACATTAGCACTCAATAAGTCATCAGAACTTACCTTTATGCATTCCCACATAGTATCAGCATTTGAGACCAAATATGAGGTGAAAGAAAAATGCTAAAAATAGAGTAGTAGTCTATCTGTGCGGCATGGGATAAAGTTAGCACACGCACAATGGACATGCGTCAAGTGAGACGGATGTAACAGAGAGAATCCGGCCACTTTTCAAAATAAAACATAAAAAAAATTAAATAATGGAAATTATTTTTTCTTCCTGTGCGGCCCGGTACCGGGCCGTGGCCCCGGGGTTGGGGACCACTGCCGCAAATGCCAAATTAAATGGATAAATGAACATTTAATATCACTTTTGTTGGCAAAGACTGCTAGGGGCGTAGAGAATGGGATCCACGCCAACAACACCTTTGATCGTTTGTGATCTCTGTTTAGTTAGCACTGTTACCCCTTTCCCAACGTTATTCCCTCGATTTATTCTTTCACATGATACTCTATTATTGTGTAAACTAAGACATTTGGTGTTGGGTGTGAAATCCAAGATGGCTGAATAACTACATCTTTATTACTACCACCACCAAGAGTAAATTACAACAGTTTATCGTCTGCAATATTGTACATAACCGAGATAGAGTACGAGAACTAAGGGAAAATTTTCATCGGAACCGAATCATACGAAAACTGGGGCGTTCCAAACCCTGTGACTGTGACTAACCTTTGACTGTACAGGAAAATGGTGAGAATTGTTTTGCATATTCCCTGCGTACTGTATTTCTGTTAGCTTTGCTGTGATAACCATGACAATTTGTTGAAAATGACTCTGTTCAACTTACATGTCACAAAATTCTGTAAAAGCATTGTTTTTAGACAAAATATGTTCGAGCGAGTTTGAGCACCGTTCAAGCACTGGCACTGTTTATAAAAAGCACAGATTTGACATCGGTATCTGATAATGTGTCCACGATACTCAACCCTACCTCCGGACAAAATACTGCTATGCTAATAACGACCTCATAGTGCGAGTGGAAAAAGTAACCACTTGCACGCCTCTGCTGTAATTGAGTACACAATTTTACCTGATAGTTTCTACTTGAGTTTTTGTGCCTCAAGCTATTACTTTCACTTTCCAAAGGTAATAAAGTTGTAAAAGCTTTGAAAGCCCCTTCAGTGACATGACATTCGGCTGTCAGCTAGATACCAGGCAAAGCTCTTTTTATTTACGACTACCTATAAAAGTATTCCTCTCTTCTTCTTTTATTTTAACAGCTCCATGCCATCACATATTCTATGATGACGCCTGAGCTGCTGTCAGTAAAAACACGTTTTTGTTTATTTAAAAAAATGGACATCACAGCTCAGTAAAAGATGTTCCATATAACTTGAACATCATTGCCATGTGAAGCAAATATCTCATTTGTGTTTTTGTCTTGTGTTATTGCCTGCCTCTATTATGTTCATCTCGTTTTTTTGTCCAGGTTTTGTCATTTAGGCTCCATTGAATGATGTTGCTATATTGGGTTTCAGTGTTGCTAATATGCAGCTCCTTTCACACATGACAGTATTAGATGGAGCATCATAATTCTATAACTAGGACCATTTACAGTTGCAGTCAGATGTTTATATGTAATGTACATATTCAATTATCTTTTAAAACAAGTACCAGGTGGCCAAGTTTGAATTAATTTAGTAGCAATGTGACACATACATGCACAACTATACCGTACTGTTATTTATTGCTTATTGCGAGTGATTGGTTCGAGACCTGACAGTGATAAGTGAATTTCCCAAAGTAGGATTCCTTATTTATAAATCAAATATTTTCGTAATTATAGCAACAAAAACCTGTTCACGACCTTTTAAAATACGGGCTTTAACATAATTACAGCCCTGTAGACATGAAATAACACCCCTATAGTCACCTTTACACTCGCATTACCCAATATAGTAGATATAATCAGAGGAAATACGCCATTTAAGACATAAATATGGCTCATGCTCGTGTGTGTTCCAGACGAGTGGACAGGAAGTGACGTTGGGCTTTCAGAGTTGGGTTTTAGCCGGATCAGAGCGAATAGCCTGTGATATTACGGTGATGATGATGATCATTATGATTATTATGTTGTTATTATTGTGGCTGTTGTGAGATGATTCAAAGCGGCAATAAAAGCCTGTTTTACCAGTGATCGAGTCTGGCGATTGTATGTTCACCTTGTGACCAGTGTAGAATATGGCATATCACAATTTGATGTAATGAATGTATTTTACTTTATTTAAACATGTTTATGTTTGAAAATGCTTCATTCTCGAAAAAAAATTTCAAATTTGCTGTGGTAGACTGAAGCCCCAAACTGTGAACCGCGATTTGGCGAGTGACGACTGTAAAAACAGTCTCCTATGTTTTAATAAGTGGTGCTGGAGGTTCAAGAATGTCTTTTAACTTGGCAAGGGCCTATACTTGCCTATTATCTTCTTGTTAGTGATCATGATTGATTGCAGCTAGTATTTTCTCTTTGGCAGTACTCTATACAGTAATTAGTTTGACAGCACTTATTGGTCCAATTAATACTCACAAGAACTGGAAAGTCCAAGGAAGTCGGTGAATATTTATAGTCAGTGACTGTGCTACAGTACACAAGGAGAAGTGTAGATTTCCAAAAGCTGGCCAGGTATTTTGGGGCCATTTCCAAACTGCAGATTCCAAGCTCAGCAGTTCCAACAATGCTGCATGAAGTCACTGACGTACCCTTGTGGCTTGTAGCCCAATGCTAGCAGACTGTACGTATGCTAGCAAAGCACATAAACTCCACCTGTTTAATAGAACATACACACACAAAGAGATGACCACACCGTTACTGAACGTAAACACGGCAAAACATGATGCCAAATGATGTGTTCTTTTAAACACATGGAACAGCAACAGGTCTGAAATGCTACGTTTCCCTCCACTTCCATGTTTGTCAAAAATCCCTGCGTGTTCTACAGTCACTTAAAAATAACACCCACATAAGCACAACAAAGCTAACTTTAGCCTGTTTGCACCAGGACGTACGTGGAAAGCTTTACGCTTACAATGAACTTTATCACAAGCCAACTGACGAGTAACGTTGTGTATTATATGTTAACACAAATTGTTGTACCTTCAGAAGAATATCAGTGTGATGGGCCTTCAGGTTCTGCTTGAAATTGCAGGCACGTTTACCGCCGTCTCTCTGCAAAATGGATTCAGTTTTTCTTCCGGATGGATCCTATTTAAAGTATATACACAAATCGGTGCTTCGTTTCCCACCAAAAGTGCTCCCCTTGTCCACGCCACTGGCCACCGGCGTGTTGATCAGAAAGCTTGCTGCATGCTGAGCGAGGATGCATTCCTACATTTTAGTTTGGGACTAAAAGAGTACACACACAATAGGCAGAAATGTCATGGATTTTAAAAGTCTCACTACCCACTAACTTTTTCGTCCAGTCTCGTCTCATCAACGACAACTCACACACCACCGGTCATGTTTCAGTCATCAAAAAGCCACGTTTAGCCCGTCACCGTCTCGTTTCCATCTTGAAAAAAAGCTTAGTGAGCAAAATCACTTCGTTATCGTCACCCTTGACGAAAACAACACCGCCCCCAACCTCGACCCTACTAAATCATTTGTGGACTGTGCTTAACCTCTTGAGCCTTACACCATGTTTCTCTAAATAAATAAATACCATAAAATAAGTAAATAAATAAGGTTTTCCATGGGATCTAAAAGGTCCACATTTTAGTTCTTACATTGTACATATGGGTTTTTTTTGCCACAGGGTAAGTAAAAAACTGTGGATTTCATTTTCGTCCCAAAAAAAAAAAAAGACTGAATTTAGAGTTAAATTCCCCTTTATAGATTAATACGTTGTGGCGCACATAGTACAATAACAGCGCATTCAAAGATAGTACAACTGCTCTACAATAATCACAAGTTATAGCTATGCTAGTATCGGATTCACAGTAGCTCTTCATATCCTGTATACAGTCATGGAAAAAATGATTAGACCACCCTTGTTTCTTCAGTTTCTTGTTCATTTTAACGCCTGATACAACTAAAGGTACCTTTGTTTGGACAAATATAACAATAACAACAAAAATAGCTCATACGAATGAAATTTTTTGGCAGTAAAATGATAGAGCTATTCATGAAAGAACTTAAGTAATTTTGGTTATTATCAAGAAAAGCATGGAAGCTGCTCGATATCAGCTCTTATGAGCTATATTTGTTATCATCATCATATTTGTCCAAACAAATTGCAAGTTGCATCTTATTTAAGTTTGTTTTCATTGTACTTGTTTTCATTGTTTTCATTGTTTTCATTGGTCTAAGCCGCCTACTTTTTTCTTAAACTTTGAACACTGCGACTTGTACAACAATGCAGCTACTTTATGGCTAAATTCTAATCTCGTGACATCTCCTTTACTTCAGAACTACTGCTAATTGTTTAAATACCGTGCCGCTCGCGAGTCAGTGAGGAAACGGTAGGTCTTTCTTTGGCAGGAGCCAATCACGGGCTCACAGTGCACCCACAACATCAACCCATTGGAAATCGCAGGAGGTCATTATATATAACAGTATAACAATAGTCTGACTCATGGTGTCATCTTACTATGAACACTACACTCATCACACAGCAACTTACCAGAGTTTTCTCCTAATGTATTGTGTCTGAGCAACATATTCACTGGGGCGCTGCAATGACGTCAGCCTCCCTCTGGGCTCTGGGCTCCTCTGACAGAGGCAGCGTAGCAGCACCATCCCTCCATTTTCTATGCTGCTTGTCATCCAATTAAATGCTTTGCTCAAACGAAATGCATTATGGGAAAACTAACTTTTTCATTTTTAACTTGTATTGGTGCATGTTCTGTATATTTATTAGGCATACCTTTTGAGTGGTAAGTTGTTGTGTGATGAGTTTAGTGATTAGTGAGTCAGACTGTTACATTGAGTAATGACCTCCTGCAATTTCCAATGGTTTGACAAGCTTGTGGTGAGTTTTTTCATGGCTCATGATTAGCTCCTCTCAAATAAAGAGCTGCCTGGTCCTCACTGACTGGTGCGAGCCACAATTTGCCAGTTTATGACGTGGACACATGCGGCTTATACACGGGTGCGGCTTATATATGTGCAAATCTGTTTTTTCCTTTAAATTTAGTGGGTGCGGCTTATACACCGGAATTTATGCTATTTCACCAAATAATAGCACAATACTGTAGCCTAAATGAGACAAAACTCATGTTTCAACTAATGTTTTCATTGCTCCATTATGAATACATTTTCTACAGTGCTTTCCAACTGCCATACTTCTACCCATTTGCAATATTTGATGAATACCACTTTTCCAATTTTTCCCATACTGCCTACAGTAAGACCAAGTAGCTTTACCTCAGTAACCCGTTCAATAACGGTACCTTCCACAATCACCATTTTATTTTCTTTCATCCAATTTTCAATCAGTTTCAATTCAGCATTTAAAATGCTATTACGTTCAACAGGATTTTGAGCGGAGGAATAAATAGTGGAATCATCTGCATGTAGAGCCATGATGGAATTCTCTAAGACAAAAGGCAAATCATTCGTAAAAATAGAAAATAGAAGCGGCCCAAGGCAACTCAGCTGCGGCACACCACAACAAAGGGTCTGTACATCACAGTCACTCCCATTGAACGTTCAAATAAATTCCCTATTGGTTAAATAACTTCTAATCCATTTGATAGCTGATTTTCCAAAACCACGACACATTAACTTTTCCAGTAGAATTTCATGTTCAAGTACATCAAATGCTGCGCTCAGATCTAACAACCGGGGTTCTTACGCAAGTTTGGAAAAGTATGAAATTTGATTTGATTCCATTTTCAGGTCTGGTATGGAAAGTCAAATATGGGAAAATATTCATGTTTTCAAGACTGCTACCACTGTTGTGTTTTGTAAAAGATAAAATTATGAATGGATCGATCTGTTTATCCAAGGTGCTTGCTAGGGGAGGGTGACACATCCTGGAAAACATCTGATTAGATTGAAAAGATGAAGGGCCCGACCTCTGCTCGTATCGTCGTATGAGCTGTGTTGCCTAGCTAGAATCTCCTGGAAATGACATGCTGACATGATGGTGTACACATTCATCATTTATTTACGTACGTGATGCTAGGGCTGCAACTAATGAATATTTTCTTAGCCGATTAATCCAAAGTTTGTTGTTTTTATTATAACACGGACCGAATCAATATTGGTTCGCAACATATCAGAAAAGAGGCAAAAATGTTGATCTCTGTTTTCCAAAGTTAAAACTGATGTGTGTAAATATCTTGTCTAAAACACAAAGAGAACAGGTCTGCTTTCCTGGATGACTAAGAAAATTCCAAAATATTCACATTTGAGGGCCGCACGGTGGTCTAGTGGTTAGCATGTTGGCCAACACAGTAACAGTCTGGATATCGGGAAGAACTGGGGTCGATTCTCCCCTGGGTATTTCTGTGTGGAGTTTGCATGTTTGTGTGGAGTTTGTTCTCCCCGTGTGTGTGGGTTTTCTTCGGGTACTCCGGTTTCCTCCCACATCCACAAACATGCAGCTTAGGTTAATGCGTGACTCTAAATTGTCCATAGGTATGAATCTGAGTGTGAATGGTTGTTTGTCTATATGTGCTCTGCAATTGGCTGGCGACCAGTTCAGGGTGTACCCCGCCTGTCGCCCGAAGTCAGCTGGGATAGGCTACAGCATGCCCCCGCGACCCAAAAGAGGAGAAGTGGTATAGAAAATGGATGGATTCACATTTGAGAGGTTAAAATCACAGAGTACTGTACAGTGTTCCCTCACTCCATCGCTGTTCACCTTTCGCCAACTCGCTGTTTCGTAGATTTTTTTGTTTTTTTTTACAGCGTATGAACGCTGCTACAGGCCGGTTAAGAAGAACTGCCCGTCTCTTAGTCATCTCTGCTGAAATGTCAGGGAAGAAACAAAGTTTTATTCCGCGAGCCTTGAGCATTCTTTCTTCTTTGGCTATCCTCACAATCTCACACCTGCCGCTGCATCCGCAAGGTCATTCCAGAGCAAAGAAGGCGGAGCTTGGACACACTCCTCCGTCACCTGGCAACATCTTGCCTTCATGGTGATACATGCATGGGTGTCCAAAGTGTGGCCCAGGTTCCATCTGTGGAATGTGACTCATTGCAGAAATAAAATAAACAAAAACCCAGCTAAAGAGGAAAAATAGATCAAAACGGCATAATGTTACTACAACAGGCCAAAATATGAATACTAATAACACAAAGATTTGTCTTTACGTGTATGTATAACATTGTTTTTTTTTTTCATTATAAATTGCTTTTTTTAAGGCTAAATGTCAAAGAAGCCAGCATTTCAAGAAATGCTGCAAACGTTTGACAGACAGTACTAATTGCCTGTGAGAAAATACATGTCACAAATGGCAATTCCACAGCTTTACAGAGTGAAAGCTGACATATTAAAGTATATATTGCATTATCATGATATATTATTCATTCATTTTCTGTGCCGCTTAGTCCTCATTAGGGTGGCAGGGGTATGCCGGAGCCAATCCCAACTGACTTTAAACATTATCATAACAGTGGCTTATTTGGTCTCCAAAAATGTTGACAATAATATGATTTTGCGTCAATTTGTGGGACAATTAACACTTCAAAATGTGCCTGCATTGTGTTGTGACTCGGTCAAATAAAAAGGTTTGTTTGTCCAATCCTAATTTTTCGTTGTACTTTTCTTAAAATTAATGTTAAAATGTATTCTCGTCTCGTTCTTGTGGACCAATCACGTGCATCGTCTTGATTTGGGTGTCTCGTGACACCCCTAATTAGAAGCACAGAATCGTCCACAATGAAGGGAGAACGGAGAGGTGTTGCCCAAACTCAAAAGGTGTGTGTAAATACTTTGGTTCGTGTAATTTGTGTGTTGTGTGTTGTGTATTGTTTGTGTGCACAAGCTTTCCCAACAAACAATTCAGTCCAACTGTACAAGTCAAACGAGTGTGTGTCTCCACGGAGCTTTGCACACAAACAGATTGTGGGTGTGTGTGTGTCTGGGGAGCGAGGCGCTAACTGTGATAAGTTACAGCAACTGCTTCAGATGCTGAAGTCAATAAAAGCTCATTAACTCCACAAGGGGGTCTGTGGCTCCGTCCACCACGATACACCTGCCACTTTGTCTTCCTAGCAGCGGGGCGAGGTGTGCACGAAGATGGAAGGCGTTTTCTTTGCGTATGCATTCATGTGTGAGTTGCTGGATCAATGGGAGCGCATGGTTCATTTCCTTGGACTTTAAAAAGAGATTGAGGGTGGAAGAGAAGGAATGGAAAGACACAAATGGAAAAAGAACAGTAACAATAAATATTATGATGAATGAAAACAGTCAATGTGACATAAGTGGTTATAGTAGTTTACATTAATGACGACCTTTTTCAGATGATTTCCGAAGCCTTCAGGGAGAATTTCCTTTGTATTCATTTCAAAGCAGAATAACATAACGGATGTGTGTTGAGGGCTTTTCAGAGGACAGCAAATCTATACTGCTGTATTTTACAATTACTACTTTAAGTTACATCCAAGTTTCATTTCTATTGTACTGTCCCATGCGAAGGTCCAGTAAAAATACAACATCAAACTTTTTCTATATACTCAAAAGGCCTATCACTCTCGAACAGTGTTTACACATCTGTCTAAGTCTGTGCTAGTGAGCACTTACCTCAGGTGTGGCCTATGTAGATGCAGATTACACAGCATGATTACTGCACAAGTGTTTTGTAGGTTGGCCGTAATAAAAGGGCACTCCAAAATGTGCAGGTTTAACTTCTGGGGAGTGGGGTTCAGAAAATCAGTCAGCATCTGGAGTGACCACCATTTGCCTCATGAAATGCAGCACATCTCTTTCGAGTTGATCAGGATGTTGATTGCGGCCTGTGGAATGTTGGTCCACTCCTCTTCAATGTGTGTGCGAAGTTGTCGGTTATTGGCGGGAACTGGAACGCGCTCTCGTGTACGCTGATCCAGCGCAGCCCAATCATGCTCCAAAGATTTTAACCCTCTGATGCATGAAGTATGAAAGCCCAAGTCAAATTTGTATTTATTATTTGGGCGTATGAACTTAATGTAAAAAATGATCCAAATATGTTTTATAGTAAATCTGTGAACAAGTAGTTGTTTTATGCTATGAAAACCATTTTCCAACATTTTCGCCATTGTTTAACAATGATGTTTACATTATCTCCAGTAACAGGGCACTACTCTCACCTCTTCTTTCACTTGCTTTCACTCGTATTTCTGCTTTGCTCCCTTCAGCCTATTTGCTCTGCCACAGTCTTTCCCAGGGGTGGTGGGGGGGTGTGCTTTGTCATTACCACATCTTGCAGAGCCCTGGTATGATCTGGGTCTGCTCTGCACATACAGTATAGCCTGGGGTTGGCTTTTTTGGTATGTAATGTTTGATGGTCAGAATGCCTTTGAAGAAAGCTATTTGATCATCAATTGACTGGAATTCCTCAGGGTTTGCTGGTGTCTCGAATGTTAACGAATCAACCATGTAGTAAAACGATCAATAAACATTGATGCAATACTATAGAATTATATCTTTTTGTAATCAGTTAGTTGGTGACTGCTAGATATTTTGCAATTAACTGTAATGTATGGTGTATATACTTTACAGTATGATGCCTCAGATCTCGACCACCTGAAGACACTTACCTGAAGAGGACTTATTTAACAAGTAATTGAGGCCACCTGGTTTTCCATGTGAAGGCAGTTCAATAAGACTGTTCAGTTGGTTTCTATGCCACGCGCTCTCTGCGGACTTACTGTTTGCTCTGAGGGCTCTAAATGATGTGAGGGTGTACCTCCGGGACAACTTGTAATTTCACCCTTCAGCTTGCATCAACACGTTCCCTCTTTACTTTTGGGGGTGTATCCACTGTCATTGGATTCTTTCACCCATTAATAGAGTGCGGCGGTGTCTCAAATCAAACACTTCCGTCAGTACACTTGAATTAGTACACTGTGTTTTCTTAGTTCCTGAGTGCGTGAATTGAAAGTGTCGTGCTGTTCCAAATCGATGACTGTCACTGTGCACTTGCAGGAAATGATGGTCGCAATATTTATGAGTGCAGCATCGGGGTACTGACTGCACTGCATTCAGCTGCACTTCTCAGTGTGAACGCACTTATGCACTCAAGTGCGGAAGTACACAAATTCAGACACAACGTGTGTGTCCATGTGCCTTGTGTTTCTATTACCTCCCAACACCGCCGCCCCTCCGTCTACCGCTGCTTTATTACTTTACATAACACCACCCAACGAAACTGTTTTTTTTTTTTTTACACACATCAATCTTTCATTACGGCTGCACTGTTGACTCCTCGCAACAAGCTTTTAGACTGCATAATGTAACAAGTTGTGGCCATCAGCCTCTTGCCGATCTGCATTATCATAGGTCAGACTTATAGTCACATGCTAGATCATAGTCACTCCAGTGACACATTGCCTTCAGACAATTTTTGAGGGTTAAGTGCCTTGTTAAAGGTCGCATATACAGTACAGTGTTCCCTCGCTACATTGCGGTTCTCCTTTCGCGGTTCACCGGTGCTCTGTTGTGTGTCTGTTATTGTATTTACTACTGCTACCAGTAGAGGGAGTTGTATACTCATGTTGAAGACGTGTGCAGCTCCACCAGTCTCAGTGTGTTTACGTGCCTGTGCTAGCATATTAGGAACCCACAGTTGACAATAGCCGGCTAAATATAGAGCCACAACAGTCCTCATTGGCTAAGGGAGAAGCCGCCCATTATGTTCTGCGTCCTGATTGGCTGCAGACCATTGTCAATCAATCTTCTTTGTGCCATAGCTAGTAAACTAGCTAACTGCGTCAGCTGCTTGCTAACCACCAATAAACAATAGAAGAAGAAGAAAAAGAAGAAGAAGCAGCTAACCGGCTAAATTCATCTTCGGTTCAAGGAGTAGGACGAGGAGGAGGTCGACGGCAGGAGCAATATGCTACGGCCAGGACGAAGCACGGTCAGAGGAGTGAATACGCGTGAGTCATTTCATAATTTATTGCGTCCAACCTAGTCGAATGATCATTAAAATTCAAACAAAATTTGAACCTCGAGAGTGTTTAAAATGTGAGAAAATGTTGATGCCTGTCTGAGAAAAGTGTATAAAGTGTATTGTGAGGGGTTTTACAGCCTTAAAACATATAATAATGATGAACAAATAAAGTTGGCTACTTCACGGATTTCACTTATTGTGGGCTGTTTTGGGAACCTATCTCCCGCGATAAACGAGGGAACACTGTGTGTATGTAAAATAGGAGGCAGGAGTTGTTGTTTAAGTGCAACACACAATTGAGCATCCTCCCAGGACAGTTCTGTGGCTGCCCTTCATTGACAGAATATGCATGAAATAGACAAAACTCTTGGGACCTGACTTTTTATAAATTCATGAATCTATTAATCAGTGGTTGTGCTTGAGTCCTTAGTTTCCCCTGACTTTTAATTCTTTAGCTTACCAAGGCATTTTGGACAATTTTATGCATCCAACTCCATTTTTGGATGAATGGACACAAATCCCACAGACAAACTCCAAACTGTTAAGTCCGTTCTAAATTTAAGACATTACATTTCCCAGAACTGTGTGAGCTAGTTATTGTTACATATGTCACTTTTTGTATACGTAATGGCCAGCGGTCCTGATAACACTCCCTATAATCAGATGTGATAAAATGCTGCTTTTTGTTTTTCTGGGATAAATGAAGCCAGGGAATAAAGTTGTGAAAGTTAAAATAAATACAGTTATTGATCCTCAATCGCTGCGGTCTCCCCCCTATATTCTGTTCGATTAGGAATCAGGATATCCTTTGTAAAATATGTTAGGGCCCGGTCACACCTTGACGATTTAGGCAGCCCATGCCTGACGTGATCATTTTGATGGCATACGTTGAACTGCTGACAGGTTTTTTTTTCAATTTTGGACGTATACATAGCGTATTCATAACGAGGTCGACGTAAACATGACGTATTAGTAACTTATATTGTATTTGTCTTTTCCACTTGCGTTTTGTCATTGCATTTAGTAATGACAAAGACAAAAGAATGATTTGTTTTTTCCATTTTGGCGTTGCTTTTCCTGTTTTGTCTTTGTCATTACCAAATGCAATGACAAAACGCAAGTGGAAAAGACAAATACAAAACAGGAAAAACAATGGCAAATTGTAAAAAAACAAAGACAATACAGAAAAAACAATGACAAAATGGAAAAAGAATATGTCTACATTTGTATATTTTTTTTATTATTGATTCTCTGTGTATTTCCACATTTGTATATTTTTGTATTATTAATTCTCTTTGTATTTCCACACGTATTCCATTTTAATTTTGGCACTCCTGTGATTCCATAGTCAAGCTGCTAACTTATCTGCTAATGCAAACACGACAGTCTCCATCTCCTCTCAGCCAAAGCTTACCAAGAAGACAGTTTTGTCTCAAGGTATGTTGACGTATTACGACTTGTGTGTAACTTACAAATAACGTGTGTGAACGGGTGTCAAAGATGGTATAACTTATTGCCCGCGGATGCGGGACGTATGACTCATACGTTGACATACGTCGATAAGTTTTATGCAGGCACAAAATTTTTGGACGACTTAGATGTATGCCGGCGTGCTTCCGCGTGCTGTTAACATATACAAAACTTGCCCATAACTTATTCGACGTACGGCAGCATATTGGCCAAATTTTTCATACGTTGGCGTAAGATGCCTAAATCGTCAAGGTGTGACAGGGCCTTTAGCACTATTAATAGTTTGTGCCTCCTGAGTAAAGGTCAAAAAGGTGGATGGCACTTTTAATGACTCAGATAAGGATTGGAAAGGTCACAGTTTCAAGTTGGCAGAGGCCATGGACACTTGCGCCACAAATGTTATTACATAGAACAAATCAGCTGCATGCACCACAAATGTTCAAAAATGTCTGGTCGAGGAGAAACTTGTTGAGGGACATTAAATCAAACACATTCCTGAACAAAATATTAAGACCTGGGGAAGAATTTCAAATGTTTGCAATTGTGCACTGGTGGATTGTAACCAGATTTTAAGTAGAGCCCAAGTGGCAAAAAAATAGCGAGCTGGCAGTTTATTGAAAACTGCATTTAAACTCAGACAGGCTGTTCATCAGCTGATCACTTCAAAGGTCAAAATCTTCGATAAAATCTGTTTTCGTGTCATTTTCTGTCAGACACTGCCATGACCTCCCATAAAGGCAAAAAGGCTTTTTGTCTATGACTGTGGCAGGATTGTTGACGGCTATGTGGAGATGTTGCAGCAGGCATCCCTCTTGACTGAATGATCCAGTCTGTGCAAGGATGGCTGGTTTTTCAACAGGACGATCTCCACGTAGCCAGCTGTCAGTTGATGCCACGGCACAGCATGACGCTCTATGTTTAAGCCCTTCTTTCATAGACGCAACTGCAGTCAGCATCAGTAAGGGCCTTAATTTGCGTCGAGGATAGACCCCTGTCTCCTTGGACAAGGCTGGCTTAGCAGGTCAAATTTCTCTGGTTAACTATTTGTCTTTTTTGTCCCAGGATCTTAACACCATTGTCTTACTGCGTCCAACCTTGGCAGCAAGTGTTGCAAGAGATGTTTCTTGTCTCCCAGAAAATGACACCAAGTCCAAGTTTGAGTACAAATTTAGTCCTTTCAGGGTCACTTTTGATGAACATCCTGCTTGATTTTGTTCAGGAGTGTATTAGTGAGGTTTATGTACATATTGGAGCCTGTGTGTATAATTTTAACCCTGTGTAAATAAAAGAAAATAAAAAATAAATTATTGTTTTTAAAAACCATTGAAGATGTGCAATTAAACAATTAAACTAATGACGTTCATCTCCATGATGAGTGTATGTAAACTGCATGTGCTCTGTGATTGACTGTATTTTGTTCTCAGGTTGAGTTTAAATCTGACCCGGGCATGCTGGCAGACTGTGTTTTTTTTTTTTGGGTGTTCGGGACCATAAATACGAAATCCATGTACCATCAAAAGTACACCGGCCAGACAGAATGCGCCAAGGTCAGGGCAGAATGGCCTCTGAAAGGTCACCTATACTGTATGAGCCACACAAAACAATGTGGGTTAATCCTATTTTACAATGCATCCCTGCTTTAAATGAAATGTAAGATTAATTGGTCGGATTAAATAACATGAAGCCATGACTAATCTGGACTCTAGTGACAATCTCTGTTTGCAGCGCGGTTACGCATTGTTCACCTAATTAGAGTTAATTAAAAAAAACCTTATATTCTCATTCATGAGTTACTTGTGGTGTTTGGCAGGTTGACCCGCTGGAGTTATGTTTATTACTTTCTGTGTTGCTGAGTGAATGAACAACAAACCATGTGGAATACAACTAAGTGTGTCCAATGCTTCTCATGTAGCTAATAAAGTCCAAGTCCTCAATATCGGTAAATGAATCTGACAGTGTAAATCAAAATTCATCCTTATTTATTTACTTTGTAAAGGCAGATTTTTTGATACAGCAATTTTAGTGGATCTCATTCGATGGTGCAGGTGTAACACTGTAGCCTGTCGGTATCTTTTTACAGAAAGGAAAGTGACAGCAGCTGTCTTATTAACTAAATCTACTGTCTATCACGACAGATGATGCTTCCACTCTGTGTGCAGTCGTCAGGAGCCTTATTTGTGCCATTTCAGTGCTCTCTGATTTGCTCTTATATAATGTTGTACATTCTGCCACATGACACATGCTAATCCTACATGGCTGCTTATGAATGGGTTGTATGTTTTTGCAGTGCATAATTCTGGCAGCAAGTAAGATAATTAATCTCAGAGCAAGTTTAACATTTGCATAAGCTGTGCAAGGAATGAGAAAAGAAGGAGGATTATGTACAAGATCATTATCTCAGGGTTTGGCAACCAAATTGTGCTAAAATGATTCTGCACAATGTTTGGATGCAACCGTGTCAAATGAACTTTGTATAGGTGGAGTTTATTCGTAAGGTCTTTATTCGTAAAACAAGCTCTGAGGCAGTAGGGGATCCACACATTTGATAGTTAGGTAAAGACGACTGAACACAAAATGAATTGGTGACAAAGTTTGCTTTAATTTGTTGGTGACACGCTCAGAGCCGATGGGAGCAACTCTGTCTGTTGAATAAAACACTGGCACAGACCTTAAAAGCTTTCTGCCAAAATGATTAGATCTTCTACCTCCTGAGGTGCGCCATGCACTAGGCCTGTGTGTGTGTGTGCGTGTGCACAGAATGTAATGCATTCAACTTTTCAATGCCAGCGAGGATCCCAAACCACTTGCGCACGCACACACATCCGCACACACACTTTGAACATTGAATAGACAATCCTGAACCGACACCATTTGTTCAAAGGTCTTTTTAATCACTCAGTGTTTCTCTGATGGGACTGAAACTGAGATGTGTGTGTGTGTGTGTGTGTGGGTGGGTGGGCCTTCATATACCAATAGGGAAATCATGAAGAACAATCATGGCCACACATCAATGCCTTCTTTGTTATCAGAGAAATGACTGACAAATGATTCACCACAGCAGACAATCATGTATCCATCTCATTTCTCATCTTGCATCACTCTATCCATTCTATTTTTTGCTTTCTTTTTTTATACTAACCTATAACAGGATAAAACAATACACAATATAGTTCGTCACATACTCACTTTACTGTGTGTAATTGACTTGCCAAGGTGACCGCCTCACCGCGACTCCTCCTGTCTCCTCGTTTTCTTCTCACAACCTTCCTGTAGTTCTTTCCCACTTCTGTCTGCCTTCTCTCTCTCTCTCTATCTCTCTCTCTCACATACACACACACACACACACACACACAAATACACACCTTTTCTCTTTGTGGGTTTTTAAATGAGTGCATCGGTTGTACATGTCGTCTGTGAGAGAGGTTGGAGATGTCGCAGGCAGCGGAACTTCACACTGAGCAATTTTGTGACTGCTCATTAACCATACAGCAAATACAAAATGTCTCAATGTTTCCTTCCTATTGTTATTTTGGCCACCTCCTGTTCCTGTTCCTGTTCCTGACTGGATGATGATGAGCAATTACCAATGACCAACTGAAGGACTCCGAATGTGATGTGGTCAAATTGAGCTCTTTGGAATAAGAACACTGAGGATGGGTCGTGGATGGGTCTCACAGCCTGGCAATGCTCCAAAACATATGGCCAAGACAACAAATGAGTACCTCAAAATGGGATTTGAGCTTTGGATAGTGACGGAAAGGACAAGATTGCGGGTACAAGCGGCTGAAATGGCTTTCCTCTATATGGTGGCTGGGCTCTCCTTTACAGATAGGGTGAGAAGCGCTGTCATTCGGGAAAAACTCTGAGCATAGGCACTGCTCCTCCACATTGAGAGGAGCCAGATGAGGGGGCTTGGGTATCTGATCAGGATGTCTCCCAAACGCCTCCCTGGGGAGGTCTCCGGGGCACATCAGACCGGTAGGAGGCCTCGGGGAAGACCCAGGACCCACTGGAGAGACTCCACCGGGAGGAGCTGGACGACGCAACTGGTGAGAGGGAAGTCTGAGTTTCTCATCTTCGGCTGCTGCCCCTGCGACCCCAGCTTGGACGGGCGGAAGAAGATTGATGGAATTGAAAATCTGTGGAGAGAGCTGAAAACCTCGAGCTGCCAAGCCAGTTAGTTAAAAGCTCTGATTGAGGCAAAAAACAATACATCCTCTATTATCAAATTATTACACAGACCCTCTGACTGGACTTGAAGCACTTTAATAACCCTCCCCCATGTTTGTTTGCCAGTGACCAGTGTAGACTTAGCAGACAGTCAGTGTAATTGGCTCTGCACCAACAACCTGAAGCCAGTACAGTCTCATTACGCAGCTTTTCCTCAGTAAATCCTTCACTGAAATTAACTTCATGTGGGGATAGTTAGTGACACCTACAAACTTTTGTTGTTGACTAAACCACCCATCCATCCATTTTCTATACTGCTTGTCCTCATTAGGGTCATGGGTAAGCTGGAGCCTATCCCAGCTGACTTTGGACGAAAGTTGGGGTACACCCTGGACTGGTCACCGGCCAATCGCAGGGCACATACTGTATAACCAAAAAACCATTCCCACTCACATTCATACCTATGGACAATTTCGAGTCTCTAATTAACCTAACATGAAAGTGTTTAAAATATGTGAGGAAGGAGTACCAATGCCGTTGTTTGAATCCTCCATCTCCTAACTGTGCAGCCAGCATTTTAACCGTGGTCACAGTGCGGCCCTTGACTAAACCAAAACATATGAATTCAATTTGGCGTAAGTGAATACACAAATGGATGAGCAGAAAGGACATTTTCCTGCAAGCTCTTGTTCCAGCAGTTGAATCCTACTGCATTGATCGGACTGCCACAGATGTATAGTGTATCACCTGGTAGAGACATGACATACCCATTAGCAACATGCAGTCACCTGACTCTTCTCAGTAGTGCTGCGAGTTCTCTCTCTCTTACTGCACTGTGCTAAAGACACAACGTTAATGGTTGCAAGACCTACTTTGCAATGGACTGGTGCTTATTTTGTACGTTTGCCACAGTTTGAACAAATAAGCCTTGTTATACACTCCTGATCAAAATCTTAAGACCAGTTGAAAAATTGCTAGAATTTGCATTTTGCACAATTGGATTTTAATGAGGTTTTAAGTGGAGCTACAATATGCAAAAGCAAGAAGGGGGAGTGAGACAAAAACACTTGGAAAAAGTCATTTATTGAAAACAACAATTAAACTGAAATAGGCTGTTTCAAAAGTTTAAGATCATCTCTCAAAAAATAACAAAAAACTCTCCAAACCAGAACAAAAATGCTCTCAGTAGGACTCAGTATTGAGTAGCGCCACCGTTCCTGTTAATCGCTTCAAAAATTTGTTTGGGCATGATTGATGCGAGTGTTTCCAGGAGGCTAGTGGGAACATTGCTCCAAGTGGTGAAGATGGCTTCACCAAGGGCATCAACTGTCTTGAACTGATGGCCATTTTTATAAACTTCCCTTGCCATCCATCCCCAAATGTTCTCTATGGGATTTAAATGAGGGGAACATGCAGGATGGTCCAAAGGAGTCATGTTATTCTCCCTGAAGAAGTCCTTGGTCAAGTGAGCATTGTGACCTGCAGCGCTGTCCTGTTGAAAAACCCAGCTGTTACCACACAGACGAGGGCCCTCAGTCATGAGGGATGCCCGCTGCGACATCTGCACGTAAGCATCCGCCGTTTGACGACCCTGCACCACCTCAAGCTCCAGTGTTCCACTGAATGAAAAAGCACCCCAGATCATGATGGACCCGCCTCCGCTGTGCCGGGTAGAAAACATCTCAGGTGGGATCTCCTTGTCATGCCAGTAACGTTGGAAGCCATCTGGACCATCATGGTTACATTTTTTCTCATCAGAGAATAAAACTTTTTTCCACCTTTCAATGTCCCATGTTTGATGCTACCTGGCAAAGTCTAAAAGCGCAGTTTTGTGGCATCGAAGGAGACGAGGTCTTTGAATTTGTTTTTTGTTTTTAAACCCTTTTCCCGCAGATGTCATCTGATGGTTATTGCACTGCAGTCGGCACCAGTAAGGGCCTTAATTTGGGTCGAAAACCGCCCTGTGTCTTGATGGACAGCCAATCGGATTCTCCGGCTCAGCGCAGTTGTGATTTTTTTTGGGTCTACCACTTTACTTTTTTGTTCCATAATGCTCAGGATCTTTCAAAAAAATGTAGAATGACTTGCAGTCGACAATCCGACCACGTTCAAAAAGAGAAAGCTTCTTAGCTTTAGCCATCAAGAGGGCATGACAGTGGGAATGCCTGACAAAAAATACAAATCTTGAACAGATTTTGGCTTTTATAGCCTGTGGTCTTAAACTTTTGATCAGGTGATAAACAATCTATTTCTGTTTTTTTTTTTTTGTTTGTTTAAATTACAAGTTCAAATGTTTTTTGTCTCACTCCCCCTTCTTACTTTTGCATAGTGTAGCTATGCAAAATGCTAATTCTAGCAATTTTTCAACTGGTCTTAAGATTTTGATCAGGAGTGTATGTGCAATGTGATCGACTGGCAACCAGTGTAGGGTGTATCCCACCTTGAGACTAAGTCACCTGAGAAATGCTCCAGCTCTAAAAATGATTTTACAACAATTGTTTGACCACTTTTACATTAACGTAAAAAGAGACATATTCCACTGAGGGTCGTTAAGGTCTGACCACTAGGAGTGAGCAGATTGATCCCAATATTGAGAGTATCGATACCAAGGGTAGGACCTGTATCGGAACAGTACTAGTGCAATGAGATCGATATTTTTCAGTTCTCTTTTATGTCAATTTTCACAAAAATCGTTTTTTTTTTGTTGTGTTGTTCATATTGTTACATTGTTGAAATTGTTAGATTTATTCTACTATTTTGTTATAGTGTTTACCAATAGAGAGGAAACGAGTTCTTGGACACACGGGGGCTTTGGGCGAATAGGCAAAAGATTTGAATGAGAGCCAATTGTATTTGTTTACTTATTTTTCACTGTTGACTTTATTTTTGCTCAGACATGTAATAAAAAATAATAATTTTATTTGTTGATAGTGTTACATTATCTTATATTGTTGTATTTATTGTTAAATTGTTCACAAATAAGTAACTCACTCCCTGTACCCGCCCGTAACTGCACCGACCTGTCTACCTTCAAGACTTATGTCAAAACCCACCACTTTAAACTGCCTTTTAATGTTTAATGCTCTATTTCATACAACGTCGATCTGCTCTCATTCTTAACTGAAGGACTGATATTGTGTGTATTTTGTTGCTGTATTGTACATTTTATGAATTTATTTTTATTACAAAGTGCCTTTTGAGTTTTTAGAAAAGCACCAAATAAAATGTATCATTATAATGAGTATGTTTTTATTGTAATTATAATCACGATCAACAAATTAAAGGCAAAAATCACAAAATATTTTCAATTGTGTTGAAAAATTTGAAGTATTAGTATCGGCTACACTGGCCTGTATTTACTTAATCGCAGGTCGATACTAAAATTTGCCGTATCGTCCGCCCCCCTACTGACCAGTTCCAGTTGAAAGTAAACAAAAAACATGACCTGAATGAGTGTGATGTTTAGCGTTAGAGGTAAGCTAGTTGAGAATGAATCAGCAGTGCCTCTGCTGGTTGCGGCCAAGAAGTACATACTATTTTGCCTCAGTTGCTTCAATATTTCATTAATCAATCAATTCTACACAATTGTCCAAATCATCAATGGTTGATTAATTGACAAATCTATTATTAGTATTATTAATGAAGATATAAATTATTTGATCAAGTGAATGTGGCCTTTCAGATTGAACAGAGATTGACAGTAAAGAAAGGCGCTAATCTGGCCTTATTTGCTCAGGAGAGTGGACCACCGCAAACAGCTACTGTGTGGCTGCATAATTTGATGGGATGCAAAGTACGGTGGCCATTGTGGCTTGTCAGCGTACTTCCTCTTGATCAGTTCAATGCTACTAGAGCCCAGTGGGACCAGTTTTTATTGGCCTGTGTGTCTTAGTGGGGCAGAAATACACATTATCAGTGCAGTGTAATGCAAGAAAGTCATTGTTTGTACGGTACATATGTTAGTTTAACAAGCTGGCTCGAGCCAAACAGGGCCAACCTGAGCAGAATGAAATTGATTTTCTCAAAGATTGTTTGTATGGAGCATGAAAGTACGGCAACAGTAGAATACCAAGTAGAAGAGGATGTTCTGCTGACATTGTGCCTTGAGTATACTCTCAGTATGCTGTAGTAACCATAGTAATATACACTACATTCCAGGAGACAGCAAATGCATCACTGTCACTTGCAGTTTGTCATTCTTTAGCATTTTGGTTGACTCCGCATGAGTGGCTTTGTCAGGCTTGTGTCAGCGCACATACGTGTGAGGTCTTACTCTCAGCATACTTGAAGAAAAGGACTGAATCAGCACTAATGATCATAGGATAGATTGTCTCTGTGCTCATTAGCATGTCCTAAGGATTCAAGTGTCCCGTGAGGAGGATGAGCAGACACAGACATATTTCACAACTGTGTGAATGTAGCCTGGGTGTTCTACGTTCTGAGGATAAACTCCAGCTGTGACCTCACATGGGATATGCTGATGAACAGTCGGTCTCATACATAGTAACACACTCCAGTCAGCAGGGGCCAAATTGTTTCCAGTACTTTCATATCTGTCCTTTTTGTCCTTTTTCCCCTTTGAGCTCCTGCCATGCAATGCAGTGGTTCGCTAGAACTGTAGATAGGCCTCCAATTTGAGCAATTTCAATCACACTAGGATTTATATATTTAAAAAAAAAAAAAACTACACTGAGAAGACACACAAACACACTCAGGCATCCCGGCTATTAAAACCAATTTAATCAGCTGTCGCAAGCTTTAGACTAAAAAGTCCTGAGTAAACTCTGCATTTCATCTCTGCTTTGGTGCCGTGGTGTTGAGGTTCTCTCTCCTGACGACAATTTAATGCACCAATAATATTGTACTGTAGCTCTCAAGCTCACTCACTGACTTCCATTGAGCTGTGCTTATGACTTATGGCCACAAAATGCAAATACATTTGTTTATTTTACAAATTAAGTAACCAAATGCCCTTCAGCTACAGCTTGCGGGAGGTCATTTCTGAAACATGGCCGAAAATGGGTAGGACACATACTGTATACAGTTGATTCCAGAAGTCACGAAGGAGGCGAGGAATAGATCATTCAAAAGTGAAGAATCTGAAGTCAACAAAACGGAGAGCCGTGCTGTCCCAGGAGAGGAAAACAAGCAGGTGTCACAGTGCTTGTTGTGCTGTGAGGTTCTGGCTATCATCTTTCTGAAACTCTGCTACGTACATGAACATCACCGCCTGAGCACAAAGCGTGCTAGTCCCTTACATGTTTACAATGCTAAATGGTGGACTTGCCAAACAGCTGCAGTCGCATTCAAGTATTGCATCTACAAAAAAACCTTCTTTAATGCAGTCATTATTGATTATTTTTATTTAGCAATAAAGTGAGTGAATCTTTTCACAAGTGATCCATTTGCAGATGCAAGAGTGAGCTGGCATTGTGTGTTTGTGTCTGAGAGAAAGCCGCCCTACAGTATACTGTATACTATCCGAGAAGACTCTTAGGCCAAAGTATAAAGTCGGTGTAATATTTTCCTCTGTTTATTTCATTGCCAAACCCAGAGAGACTGTCCATTGTTGGCCTTGGAAGAGAAGGGAAAAGGGACATCCGCAGAGGTTTATAGCTCTTAAATGATCTGCTTCAAAACTTTATGGATTGTTGTTGAGAGAACAACGTCCACACTGAAGGTGAAATGTGCACTGTACTGCAATATTGTCACTTGGTGGCTTTTCAGATTGCAATTAAATGGGCAAATGTATGGACACACACCTTTTAATCAGTTAAATTAAAGGCTGTCATGTGCATTTTGGCCAATTAGCAGCCTGAAAAAGCTACCACAGCTCCCCTGCATGTAAGGCTGTGTTTGACTAAGGATTTTTACAGTTGAATCTGATTCGTTCCATTTTGGCCATAGTCGATTAATAATCAAATATCTTTTTTTTTTCTTTTGTAGAGCAGAGCTAATGGCTGTCCCTACAAATGAAAAACATCTCATTTGAGACGTTTTCCACCTCAAAGAAAAAGGCTGAAACACTTAAATAAACATGTTTTGTGTTTACCTTTGTTTCATTTTAAACCATTCTTTTTTCAGACCAGAGTTAGTGGTCACCTGACCACTCTGAAGAAGACTGTAAGCGAGCAGTCGAAACGATCAGGTATGAAAAAGTATCTAACTCTGGTCTGAAAGAAGAACTGTTGAGAATGTGTCGGAAAGTCGCCAGATTTGGCGAGAAAATCGGCAAGTTGGCAACACTGGGCTGCACGTGAGATGGGAAGCCATTCACAAAAGATTCGCTCATAAAAATATCAGAGCATCACGGAAAGGGAAATGATCCCGAAAATGAAAGAATGCCTCTCTTTACAAGTCAAGGACAGGACCAGTAAAATGGTTATTGATGATAATTCAGCGCAGGCATAAATGGTGTGAACTCTAATTTACTTTTTTTTTTTTATCTTAAATTTGGCTCCATTTTGTTTTAATTTTACACAAATATGGGAACCACTCAGTAAGATTTACAGAGTACAGTGTTTAAATTATTTCAGAGCAGGCGCACTTCTGTTTGTTGCATTTTGTGGTTGTAACAGGTAACATTTTAAAAAGATTACAATTTTTACAAGTTTCTAAGCAGTGTAATGTTTTGCGGCTCCCAACTATTTATTTATTTTTTTTACAAGGCAACATGGCTCTTTTGATGGTAAAGCTTGGGAAATAATGTAAATCCAATGAATTTGTTCCAGACACCCAAAAATATTAACAAAAATGCATTTTATAGAGAATAATTCTAGGTATACATGCATAAAACAATGCTAAATAAATCTAAATGACGAATGAAATGGGTAAAGTAACATTTAACATCACTTTTACCTTTAATGAAGACTTGTTGGCGAAAACGATGATGAGCAGTGAGGGAGGAGGGGAGGGGAGGGGAGGGAACGCCATCTTCGTTCGTTTGCTCCATGCCAGGTTATTTAGCAGTCTTGGTCAATAAATGCATGGACAGTGAGTGCTTGTGCAGGGCAATCGAAGTAGCTTGTTATGGACAATATATTACGAAAACTGAGAAAACCGAGTCAGTGTATGAAAGCTGTGCACTCTGGCAAGTTCACCGTGGTTATCATTAATAGATCATTTTGAGTTCTAACAAAAAAAGTGTGTGTTTTATACTTCTCAGCTTCTCTCAGCATGTTAGAATACGTGGATGTTTAATGGGTAATCATGCATCTATCCATTTTCTATACAATCCGTCCTCATTAGGGTCACATACTAATGCATAATCAAGAGGAGTAACATGATAAGAATAAACAGACATTGCAGAAATATCAAAACAGTTTACATTTTATTTTCTATTTTCCTTGTAAAATGCAGAACAACAAGCATTGCTTAACAAGCGAGGCAAAAAATTGCCCAATTTATACGTCTCCTCTGCAGGCTGTTTCATTCTGCTCGTCCGACACCAGCATAACTCATGAAAATTATATGAATTACACATTAACTGTGACTCTGTGAAATGGTTCCGTGTAGATAAAAGATGAGCTGTAATTTCAAGAGTTGTCATCCGAGGTGGATGAAAGTAGTCCTGCGTGGGAGAAACTTCTAGCTTCCAGATCGAGCTTCACATGACTTTAAAAAATTGAGTTTATGAACAAGTCCAACCCGCACATCTCGTTTATGTTAACAGATATTGACCTTGTCCACAGAGTCTCCTTGTCTTTTCACAGCTTACTCGATCCTCCAGTCACTCTTTTTCCCCTTTTATTCTCTTCCGACTTGCTTTCGCCGTCCAGTGCTTTCGTCACCCGACAAGCAGAGTGGAGACACACACAGAGCTGTTAATGGAGAGGCACTGTAAAGCGGGTTTTCCAAGTCAATCACCTTATGTAGGCCTCTAATTATAACACCTTTAGTTCCATCAACACGCACGCAGCCAGGCCAACACGCGAGCACACACACATCCAAGTAAATAGTGTGCGGTCTCGAAGGTACACTCTTTCTCACACAATGAGCTCTGCCAGCAAGAGCACCATCATTAACTTGTAAATATGTTTTCATGAGAATGTACGTCACAACTCAAGCCTCCATAGCAAAAGTTGTCATGGCATCATTTACTACCGCTGCATGGATTGTGTGTTGTGAGCTCAGGTCATTGGCAAGGGGTGATAACATGAAGCTAGGTGTATCATTTAGGGATGGATTGACAGCTGAAGAAAAATAGCTGCAGGTCTAATCAATTTGAATCTGCTCAATGTGTGTGTGTGTGTGTGTGTGTGTGTGTGCTTGTCAGGTGAGGAGAGCAGCAGGCATCAGCAGCATTTCAGTCCAGTCAGCAGTGATCTTGCCAGCCTCTGCACAACTGGACTCATGAATAGATCAGTACTGTGGATGTTTGTGGGCAAGCATGTATCAAGATGCCATCTGCATTCTTTCCGCCAACAGTGAAAATAACAGCTGTGGTGTTGGCAACACCTTTTATGCATTTTAAAGCACAACCACTAGTCGTTAGAGGAACTCCAGCGGACGTTCATAGACACTATTCCCCATGTCAGATCACGAGATATAAATAGGACCTTGTACTGTAGTGCACAGTCTACCTGGCACACCTTAGGATCACTTAAATGTGAGACTTTGTCAGTCCAGCAGACTTTCAGTACATGTGGTCCTCGAGGTCCTTTCCTAGACTGTAATAGAACTTATACCTAAATTCATTCCTAAGTTACTCACACTGTACACATGAAGGACATCCAACTCCTTACTTTTATCCGTGTCGCCTCCCAGATCTCCTTGTAACAGCACACAGAATCCATGACCCCTCTCGTATTCATTAACATTCAATAATCTTTATCCTTAATGAAGGCTGTGACAGTTGAGTGGTTCAGACCAAAAGAGTTGCCAACATTGGTTCCATGGCGATGGCTTTCCTTTTCTTTGGCGCACTGCTGCATGGGAAACATACAGTATTTAGGTTCAAAAAGTAATAAGCGATGTTTTGTTTCCTCAGTGTAGGCACACACTGTATTCATCCGCCCAGCATGAAACATACATTGTATTCACGTGGGATGCGGTAACTAGTTGACAAATTTACAAACCAAAATTATGGTTTTAATGAATTAATGGGAGCGCGTTTGTAACCATGAAATGTCATAACATCGAATGTCGCAAACCAAGGAACACCGATCACCATCCCATACAGACAATGTTAGATACTTATGTCAAAAAATAGCTTAACCAATGTAAATATTAAATGTAAAAACAAACTATGCCAACGCCTGTGAGCTAACGATTACCGTTATTAATGACTAACCGGTTAGTCTTACGGTTTCAAATTAAAATTTGCATAAAACCATGATTGATAAACGTACTTCGATAAAGTCATGGACCAGTGACGTTGCTCATTTCCTGGACAGGCGGCTGTTAGTTACGTTGTATATGTCTTTCACAAAGCACCAATTCTGATCTAAACAAGAGCTCTTGCTCTCAAAAATGGCGCCTGCGGCCCACACTGCGTTGCGTGATCAAGTGCCCTTTCGAGCCCTATAAGCGACAAGCATCCAGGAGAGCATCCAGTCTCGTATGTAAAGTTCGCACTGTTGGGCTTGGCCAAGGAAACTATAGTGTATCTTGTGTGTGTGTGTGTTTAAAAAAAAAAAAAAGGCCATTACGTTATGCACCTAGGGACCAGGCTACATTCACACTGCCCAATTTGGATTCACATTACCAAAAAAAACACTACTTGTCAACAATGTAACAACAATGTAATTAACCTGCAGTGTAAAAGTAGCCCTGTCTTGAGGTAATGTTTGTCTGAAACGTTTGTCTGTTGAAACACGTGTCTGCAAGCAGTGATACAAAAGAGACAATAACGCAGAGCCATTGTGAGGTCTGACTTTCTTGTGGACAACGGTTTTGTCATGCAAATGTGTTACTCTTTTGAACGCATATTGTTTTGAGAAGCAAAACCCTTGACTTTAGTGGCCCCACGAACTAGCCGGAACTACTTTCTTAAACACCAAAAACCGACCAGAACTCGGCTCACGGGACAAAGTGGGGGAAACGTCACTGTTGATGGTGCAGTGCACTGCTGATGGGATGTCATACAACTTCATGTCAAAAAATCCAAACTATTCCTGTCACAAAATGGCGTGTGGCCGTATGTAGGATTCACTATGCAGACAGGACACGAGGCACTTCTGTGAAACAAAAAGGTTTAATAACAACAAACAAAGTACAAAACAAGAACTGACTGTTTCCATAGGAGAAAAATACTAACAAAAACACCAGACCAAGTCTCGGGGAAAAATATAACTAAAAGCGCTGCACACACGCTAGCAGGTAATTAAAGTACAAACAAAAGATCACTATTCCAAAAGGTAACAGGAAAACACGAAGCACGATAACAGAGAAAAGCTAGAATAGCACAATGTCCACGGCAACACAAGCAGGCAATAACACGATACTCACGGTAGACGAACAAACAAGAGACCAGAATTAGGAACAGGGTAACAAGTAGTGATGTTACGAGATGTGCCGAGGCTTCGAAGCTTGTGTCGAGTAATGGAGGGGGCATTTCCGCGAAGCGCGTATCGAGGCTTGGTTCATTTAGGGGAGGAGCTGAAAATGATGACGTCTGAAGCCTCGCTGCCCGACTGTACCACGTGACTGCTTCGGGCAGTGGTTCAGATTTTGGCACGAGGTTTGACAGCAATATAAACCCCTCAGGCTCCATTCAAAATGTGGGTTTTTGATGAGGAGTTGTAGTCATTTCAGCGTTTGGATAAAAGTTCTAGAGTTTGGATACTAGAGTTTGGATAGCATAGTTTGGAGAGAGGATGGAGCCGGTGAGGAAGAGGAGGATTTCCCCTGTGTGAGTGTCAGGGATGCCAGCCTGTGAGGCTGCGAGAGTGTACGTTGGTAAACCTCAGTCCCTCTGCCTTAGGAGCTGCGCTGAACACGCAGTCGACAGCCCGGGCTTTTAGTCGTGTGGTCAACGCTCACGCCTCCCATTACGAAGCTATAGTGTTCGAGCCCCGGTGCAGGCGGGTTTACATGAGATTGTTTTGATTTATACAAACTGGCAATTAAATTTTTGTGCACGCCAGCGTCTTCTGTCCCCTTTGAAAGAGTGTTTTCAAAGACTGGAGAAGTTGTTTAAAAAAAAGAAATTGTTTAAAACCAAAAACTGTTGAGAAAGTGTTATTTCTGAATAAAATGTACCCTGTCCCGCACATCATTGTTTAGTTACACACGCATATTCAGTACCTTCATAGTTCCACAAGCACTTCCTCTGCCTGCAAAAGCCCATGCCATCTTTCTACAGTGGCAAAGAAACATGATTACACAACCCGCCATGTCATATGATAGTACCATTTGAGGAAAATGTACACAAACACAATACATTCAAAACATATTTTATTCTACACACGTGTCATTTATGTAGAGACATGATTTGGTCATACGTTTTTTGTTATTCATGGACACAACAATTCAATGAATCCTACACAATGTCGTTCAGATACAGCTGCCTGTATTATACACCTGGCCAGTAGGTGGTTTCGTGTGCACATGAAGCTTCGAGAAATGAACCCTTTCTCGAACCAGTTGGCTCACGTGGTTCGATGCCTCATGAGGCTTCATCTCACCGTGACTAGTAACAAGGAACAATGGGAATCAGGTGTGCGTTAGAAGACGTTCTGGCGAAGAGTGAGAGGAGACGCAGGCACTATATAGTCCATAGCAGATTGGTGTCAGGTGTGCCTGGACTCCTCCCCTGGTGATTGGGTGTACTGCAAAGAATAGACATTAGATGGCAGCAGAGCACACCCAAACCATGACAATTCCTTTCCTAAGGATGTGGACGTACTACTCCCAGCATTGCTTGTTTTTTCAGCGATCTTCACCCGACACTTAGTTTGCACAATAGTATGGTATCAGGCTCATTCATCTGGAAAATTCTAATGAGAATGTTACACAAACTCGTCTGTTTGCACATCAAAAAAAGAAGAAATCAGGAACGGTAATGTTAGGGTAAAGGCGGTAACAAAACAGAGATCACAAACGGTCAAAGATGTTGAGAAGCTGTTGTTGGTGTGGATCTTTCCATTCCTCACTGCCTTTCAGTTGCCATTTCAAGTCGTCATATGTACTGTAATTATTTTGGATTGTTTTCTGCATGCAAAACTGTATTTCATAAGTAATATTGTAAGACGCCCCTAATGTAATTCTCCATCTTGGCAGTCAAATTCATTAATTCATTCAGCAGAGCGTAAAAATATCTTTATTGCATTCGACTTGTTGCTGACTCTAGCTGTAACTGGCGCTGCTGTTTGTGTATTTCAATAAAGTTTAAAAAAAAATGCTGGAGTCGGATTTTCTTTTCTATCGAGACGACAGCGACAAGCACGTTCCAGCTTACACATGGCCTGGCCTCTTTTGTGCGCCTCAGTGTATGACATATGTCTGTATTTTATTGTTAGCAAGAATAATGATGCCATAAGTGTGCCATTTAGGACATTACACACACTGTAGAAGGTCATGGTGTATAATACATGTTTCTGCAAACATACATTGGTGACAAGCTGACAAACCCACATTGCCATCCAACTCAGTGCAGTCAATGAACTGGGCTCAGACGCCAGGCTTGGCTCGTGCACGTAACCGAGAGAAAAGACTTGCCGCAGCCTCATCTTAGATTTCTTCCCTGTATTTGTATTTGTTCCTCCCTTGATCACACGTCACTGTTGCACTATAGTAAACCTCGTGTCAGTATCCTACACGCTTCCCATTTATCCATTGCATGCCCCAGGCTTTTGCCTTTATCAGTTTTGAGGTTTAGAAGCTGATATAAATGTGGACTCATTATCCCATCCGGTTTAGTGCATCTCACCGCACAGCAAATTTTAAGACTTATTCCACACATTAAAGTCTATGGAGAGAGATGAATAGTTTCCCCCTACAGGTGTGGCTATGTCTCTATGTTATGAAGACGATCAATCAAAACAAATCTAGGTGTTCAAAACTGGCAATAGATCAAAACTCACTTTACTCTGTATGGTATGAGAGGGGACCATGAGAACCGGTATCTAGCTTAGTTGTTTTAGATGATTCAAGGACAGCTGGGGGTGTTCATACATTATAGCAATCTAATTTACCTTATTTATTATGTATTGTTAGGCCTATCGAACGATAAAAAAAACAAAAAACAAAGTTGATCATTTTGCCGGCCTCGATAAATTGACACGTGCATGTATGCGGGTTTGTTTTCCTTGTCTTTCTTTACCACGCAGGCTGGATGACAAGAGGGTTCACTCCACATGTGTCTGTGCGCATTGGTTCTATAGTGGAATGAACGGAGAGAGTGAACCCTCCTGTCAGCCTCTGCTAGTGAGTGGATACACAGACAGTGTGCTAGCAGCCAAGTCACCAAGCAAACGCTAATATGAATAAAGGCACAAAAGCGATACTTTCTAAGCCGAATGCCGCAGCCCCAGTGTGGAGGTGCAGCAGAGCCTTCGTCCTGACAGTCAAAGCTTACAGAGGCATTTTATCGGCAAAGTAAATATAAAACAAAACAGCGCAAAATGGTGCATGCTCACAGACAGTGTCGCTCGTTACCTTGCAAAAGAAATGCAACCTTTCAAAACGGTTGAAAAGCCAACATTTCGGCAAATGTTAGAAATGTTTGACAGACAGTACGAATTGCCTGGCAGAACGTACATGTACATGTCACAAACAGCAATTCCTGAACTGTAGAAAGAAGACGTGTTGAAGGACATCAGAAACAGTGCATTTTACTCCGCCACCACACATATGTGGTCCAGCTCACATGATCCCTTACATTAGTTTAACAATACACTCCATAACTGTGTGTGTGTGTTTTTTATTGGAGGGTTATTTTTTTTCTTAACGGTCTGTTTTTTATTGATTTTGGTTGTGATGGTTGTTTTTATTTAAGTGCAATTTTTGCTAAGAGTCCTTTTTATTTCCAGAGTCTTTTTTTGTTTTTTCATCCATCCATCCATTTTTATCTGCTTATCCGAGGTCGGATCGCGGGGGCAGCAGCCTAAGCAGGGAAGCCCAGACTTCCCTCTCCCCAGTTACTTCGTCCAGTTCCTCCCGGCGGATCCCGAGGCGTTCCCAGGCCAGTAGAGAGACATGTTCTCTCCAATGTGTCCTGGGTCTTCCCCGAGGCCTCCTACCGGTTGGACGAGCTCTGAACACCTTTCCTGTTGTTTGTGTAATTTATTTAAAAGCTCTTGACATTCCAACTCTCATTATTATGCCATATCATTAATGAAAAAATGGGCTCAAAAATGTTGGCAATAATATCAATTATCGACAATAATTTGTAGGACAATTATTGTTCAGCAAAATTTGTTATCATGACAGAACCATGTATTTTGTAAAACAGAAACGACATCAAATTAAAAGCACAAAATGAATACAGACCCACCATGCACCAGTACGAGCCTGGAGTTTATTTTTAAGAGAGAAGGTTATAATGTCACTGTTTGATGTGTATGAATAAACTTGCAGTGAACAAATGGAACAAATACGCACATTAGCACTCATTAAGTCATCAAATCTTACCTTTATGCATTCCCACATAGTATCAGCATTTGAAACCAAATATGAAGTGAAAGAAAAACGGTAAAAATACAGTATACTACTGTAGTCTATCTGTGCAGCGTGGGACAATATTAGCACACGCACACTGGTGCGTTCAAGGAACGTCAAACAAAGCGGGACGGGTCGCCGCTCGCAAAAAACAGCATAAACATGCAAAAAGTTTGGGATTTCTAACCGTATGTTATTTTTTGCATAACGTAATGGCCCATATTTCCAAAATTGATATGCATTTACATAAAATTTGCTATTTACAAATGGTTTTTTTTAAGTTTTTTTTTTTTTAATTAGTGCTCCTGAAGGTTTCCCGATTTTCCCGGTGGTTGGGGACCCCTTGTGTATTGTACACACAACCGACCATTGTGCAGTCAGCGTGGGATGGAATTCCGCCCAGTGACTGTCTGGTGTGAGTGTGAGTGTAAAGGGTTGTCTGTCTATGTACATCTGTCTATGTGTGTACCCTGTGATTGACTGGTGATCAGTACAGCGTGGTCCTGCCTCTCGTCTGAGAGATTAGTTAGGTGTTTGGCTGGTCCATCGACTCTACATCATCATTGTTTTCACATTGATGTTACCTATGATGGTACCTATTCGTCCTGCATTACTTATTTCTTGCATTTTTTTTTTTTTTTTACCTTTATCAGCTTTATCTTATGTACCTTCCCCCATTAATCACTTTGCGACATCTCTTCCAATTGACAGACAACTCTTCCAATCAGACAGCCGTCCACCCCATCATCCAGACATGCACTGAGCTAAAATCTCATTTTTGATTGAAGGAGGCGCTCCTGAAACATTTCTTGGAGGCATTCAATTCCACAAATCTGACACGTTTTAAGGCTGTGCTCTGAACATGGCAGTTGATGACTGAGATCAGAATCCAATTTTAGAAACTCAGTAGCAATCCCATCTATATTGCTATACAGTATGTATGGTACCCAACAACAACAGGCCTCATTCATCAGTAAGTTGCATTTAAGTTTTTTAATGAGTGCTTCTGTCAGATCTTTGAGATTTTTTCAAACCCTTTTATTTTTTATTTTAACCCTTTTATTTTTTCAAACTGAATACTATTATTTGTAATTGCAGGTCTGTGCATAGAAATGACATCATTCAGTTTACAGGACAGCAGGACATCAACTGTGCCATCATTGCATCACCATACAGCATTCAAATACTTAAGTTTACATTCTTCACAAGGCATCTTCAGCACCTTTAAAGCCTCTGAGTAACCACACAGGTCGCAATAAATATTACATTTTGAGCCTGAATGTTCCGACACTGGTTTCCCAAATGTTGTGCCCTCTGTAGGGTGACACTGTACACACACACACACAGAAAAGCTGGCAATATTTTGACATTTTGATCACAGGGGACTGTCTGTGCCCATGTCTGTTTAGACACTCTCATCTACAGAGCCTGTGGAAGGAAGAGCATCCCGCCTGTTCACAAGACCAAATATGTTGTTATATTTATGTCTGCGATTTATTGACACAAGGAAAATATTCTGAATTTTTTGTGGTGTGTAACTGACTCTTGACAGTAATTTAAAGGATAACCGCACTTAAAAAAAAATCCTTATGAGACATGAACACACGTCTTTCCATTTTCTGTGCGTTCTAAATGGTGAAAAACTGCGAGAATGAGGCACCTAACAATACACGTATTGGGGATTCATCTAGTCCGCCTATAAAGCCCTCTTAAGAAAAACTTCAAAAACCTCCAACAACTGTTTTTGTCTTATCTACTTGCCTTTGTTCCACTTAGGGGCTGTCCAGCTGTCCTTTGATATTTGTAATAATGAAAAAATAACTTGATACATATATTTAAAGATAAATCTTTGTGTTTTTATTAGCTTTCAGTATCAACATTTTATATTTTCTAGTTGCTTTTTGTTCTATTTGTTCACTTTTGCTGGGTTTTTGTTTATTTTGTTTTTAGTATACTTTCCAGGGATGGCCCCCGTGCCTGCTACTGCACAATCGGAGGTGGAGATCCTGCACGGCGTATACTTCACCTTTGTTAACCGCTTGTATTTTAATTACCGATCTAAATGCATGATGCAAGAAACACTTCCTGTCTTAACTGTTCATACACACCCCTACGCGCTTTAGCGACCATGCCGCTAAATTGTCAACTCGGATCTCGTCTACGTATGAGGGGTGTTATGAAGTGGAGTTATGGTCACCACAGTGCACCCTCGTGTCGGACACATGCTCCGGGCAGGCTCATCGTGAGTACATTTTTTTGTACAGCTTACATGGAAGTAAGAATAAAGGCAACATTTCACTTTTTCTAATATTAGGGTCAATATAGGATACAGTCACTGTTACATTTCCGTTTTAAAAACTAGCATTTCGTCTAAAATTTAAGAAACCATTGATGAATGCCTCATTCCTCTCTTGAGGGCACAACTGTTACTTGAATTGTGCCCAATGACATTATGCTCCAGCAATCAGTATTATGTTCTATGTTACATATATAAGTGCGGTCCGTTAATATGTCATTGATCTAATAAGTAACAGAAGATGACTTTTAGCTCTCCGCCCATTCAGAACTCAGTTGAGATTGGATAGCAACAGCGGGAACGAATCATACAATATTTTCAGAAGAAGACGGAATAATGCAAATGAGTGCATCATGGGATTTCACTATTGATTGATATCTCTCTCAGTATAATGGACTGCATATTATGTATCTGCATCATCTGATCAAGAGCCTGGCTCTGGACAGGCATAAGGTGATTTGAAAGTCTAAGTTTGCTGGCCATTTTGCGTTCCTCAAAGTATTCCACTCTTTAGCTGACAGATGTCTCTGTTTAGAACCAGTCTGGTGATTCCAGCTCTATGAGTGAGACAGCTGATAAATGCAATTATAAAATGTTATTATATGTCATACTCTATGCTCACCAGCCATAGTAGGTACACCTGCTAATCCAAATACAATTGTGCCATAAAAAAACCCAAACTTTGCCTTACTAAGACAAACATGTTTATTACTGTGGTTGTTGTTTCTGTGATATGGAACTGCACTGCATTACACTGAAAGATATTTCTAATATAAAGCCCCGCTTATGTAACAAAATGATCTAACTAAACTTTAGTAGTACAGTATCTCTCTGGTAGTGTCATTGAAAACTGCAGTTAGCTATGTAAAGGACAAATAGTTGATTCTTGTTTTGGAGCTGAGTGAATTTAAAACACCACAACGCTCCAGCCTTTTTACTCACCTTAACGCTCTCTTTTTAATCAGTCAGCCTTAGACTCATCTCTCCTCTTTCCTCCATCTTCTTTCTCTCATATGTGTGTTCATCTTTCATTCCACAGTCATTTTCTCTCCTCAGGTCTTCATTAAATCTTGATGGAGATCACTGAAGCCAATAATCTTCAGGGTAACTGAACTACCCTGCCTGAAATCAATAGGTTTCCAGAAGAAAAAAACACTGATGGAAATGGAGGAAGGGGCTGGTTTATTAAATATTAAACAGTGCATCTCTGTGGCGAGAGTAGGAAAAGTTCTATTGATGCGGCGACTGACCCAATTAGCATCTCCTGTTCACCTGCCAGCATCCAGCTGTGCGTACACTCTGACTTGTGCTTGTCACGACAAGAGTTTTTCGGGATAGTAACACTCTTCAGGAGTGTTATTCCTGCCGTCCTGGACACTAATCATGACATGATGCACCTGTACCCGTCACACTTGAAGAATGCCATCTCAGGGTGTCATCAGGAGTGTCATCAGCAGAGATCTCTCTCTCCACAAGAGGCTGTGCTCAATAAGACATGCTGGGCTTCCACTGGGAGTTATCACTTTTGCAAGGGTGCCTCTGGGACTCTGATCGTGCACTCCTAGCACCCCCTCTTTGCACAGGTTCAGTTCTATGCCGTAAAGTCCTAAATTATTCATACCCAGGCCAGGCCAAATTTTCAACTAAAGTTTAATCTTACTGGATGTGTGGGTATTTTCCAGAATGAAATGATGCAAAAAAGAAGCAAATGACTGAGTCTTCTTTCATATCTGTTAGGGATATTGGCTTAAAAATGTCATATCAGTTGATATCGGTATCTGTTTTTGCCCTAAAATGTCAACCGATAATAAAACCTGCTGTAAATAGGCCTATGGGCTCCTGTACTTTCCGTCATCGAGGCACCAATACGCGGAAATACTTTGTCACGTCCTGTGTTATTCCTCGCAGTCGGAACTGGGCTGTATATGTTGAAACCACAGTTGTGGGTGTGCCGCAGATAGCACCGACCTTAGCTAACTCGTTAGCTTGTAGTGGGGCCGGCTCGGTCTCGTTGTCTCTGTTGTCAGTCGACATTTTTACCCACACCGGGGGTCACCAAACGTGGAGATGTCGAGGTAGGTGGCACCAATCAGTTTACTCTCCAATCAACTCAACAGCAAGCAACAATTCTTTAGCAATAGCTAAGTGGCTACAACAACCTCATGACCCGGAAACGGAAGTAAGAGATAGAATGTCTAAAACAATATTGTGGGTCACGACAATGTGTTAATTCCATGACAGGAGATATGTGATGGCACACATATATCGGTATTGATATCGGAATTGGAAATTGAGAGTTGGACAATATTGGCACATCGGTTATCGGCAAAAAAGCCAATATTGGACATCTCTAAGATCTGTGATTTCATAAGTGTGATTCAAATGTTCTGCTGCTATTAAAGAGATTAGTGTGAGGCAAATACATTTTTAGACGTGTGGTATCTTTTAGCTGAATTGGAATTTTCAGTTCATTCAGAGCTGTTAATAGATACAAATACAGTATATATATATATAATTGTGTCATGTCAGTTATCTTTCTGAAATACAATAAAAATTGGCATATTTCCCACACAGTGTCAAATGGTGATTAATCATGATTAATTCATTTGAAAATTGGGATTAATTTGATTACAATTGTAAGTCATTTAACAGCATAAAACAGTTTCATGTACAATACATATGTCATATCAATGTCTCCTACTCAGTCAGTCATCAACCAGTTATTGTAGGCCAGCTAGCTGGCCCTGAGAGGTGAATCAAAAGTCTGTTTGGTTAATGAAACAGCTCCATTACTAATAGTGCTTAAGTGTCATGGGCCAGCACACTTGATTCTGAAGGCCCTGGGCAGATTTGATTGATATGGAAACACATAGGAGCTGAAATTTGATTGGACAAAAAAAAGCTAACATCTGCGTATACTACTGGAAACAGTGCATTCAACATACAAACGCTGCGAAATGAAGATAATAGAACGTTGTGAACAAGTTAATCCTATTTCATGGATCAAATATTAGAATGTAGGTTGTAAACGTACGCCGCAGTGCTTCTGATAGTGTTCGGAGAAGGCTTTGCTGGCCCTGACCACCCGCCACTGCAAAATACACTACCTTTGCTTTTTGGCCAAGATCTTTTATTAATGACGGCAGTTCCCCCACTGTCCTTCCACTTTTTAATAAAATAAAGTTTTTAACCCAATTTTAGTAGTTTCAGCAATCTCCTTAGATGTTTCCTCATGCTGGATCTATTCCAATAATTTGACCGTTCTGAAACAGACATATTTTAACATATTTTCCATGACTACAGGCTGAGTTGTTTAACAAATGAGAAGTTGCTCACTGCATCAGTTAAGGTTATACAGCGTGGGCCATACGTGTCCATACAAAGGAAAATGTACAGATCTCTCCTTTATTGATCTCTATATTATATATATTATATATATATTATATATATTATATCTCTATATTAAATATTTCAGATAATCAAACAAATTTAAATATTAGTCAATTTTGACAAACGCGGCTCTATGGTGCAGAACAATAGTTCAGCCAAACCGCCGTTTGATTGGACGCATTTCACTTCAGCACACAACTTTGTGTGTGGAGGAGCTGACAATAAAACCGTGTCATGCATGAACTACGAGCGGTAGGTACGTTTTCCATGATTACTTTGGTCGGTTCCGGTCAAGCTTTCTCACTATGTTGACTTTGACCTAAATTCTGAAGCGTGATTCAGCACATAAATCTGTTAAGAATGAAAGTCCTGCATGGCCAGCATGAGTGGGAATGTAAAGTCTAGAGTTAAAACAGGAGTGCCGATCGGCACCCACTTCGTATTAAGCCCTGCCATGACGGCGAGCAGAATCCAGAAACTATGCATTGAAAACATGTCCTCGGCACACTGCTCAGCTATCAATTGCTCTAATAGACGGTCCAGTGGGGTGGCGGAGCTCCGGCCACCCCACTGGCCATCTGGACAATGCAGGTATCAACGTATTGTCACCCCTATGTGAGTAATGGTCTCACCTTGGCCATCCCAACGAAAAATTTCTGGCTTCAATTTCTGTTCAGCCTTCAAAGGAGAGGTTGGAGGAGTTAGGTGCCTTGGCCAAAGGCCCCTGAGCAATGGATGTTGTGGGAATGCAGTTGCAGAGGGGCGCCGCTCATCCAAATTCCACATTTAGCCACCTGTCCACAGTCATTTGCATCACATCAGCTCCATTAATTTGTTTCTATCTCATAAGCTCGTAGCAGCTGAGTGGCTTTAGTGAGCTGCGCTGTCTGCCACCTAGGAGGCTGTTATGTGTTTTGTTATGTATTGCATAATATTAATAATGTGATGTGTTTCTAATTGTTACCATTCTTTATTAATTGATGTATATACCCAAGTGCTCCCACTTCAGACTTTGTAAATCAGCTTACAGGTAGTCATCGGTGTGTGTTGCCTGTCAGGAGATATGAGCTTCTAGATGAATGAGTTAGGAGATGAATTGTGACATGAAAAAGCACACATTCACTGCACTTCTCCATCTGCTTTGCACATGAAGTGATGGCACAAGGATGTTCCCTTTTAATTGAATGTTTGTGTTTATTTTTTATAACCGTCATATCACATCCTTTTTAAAGTCATCTGCTTTTTAACCTAACAACTTTGCTACATGCACTATTCATTTTTAACGAGCAGTTGAGGGACGACTGCCTTGTTCTCCATCCAGTTGAGGATGCAAGCAATAGTAACAAAGGGAAACTGACTAAGATACTATGAGTTTGATGAAGGGAAGATATAATTGGTGAATGTGTGATGGTAATATCTGCTATTTAGAACTACTTGCTGTTCAGAGTCCTTTTAGACTCTTTATTTGCACCAATTGTTTAGAAGATAAAAAAGGATCAGCTTAATCAAACAGCTCTACTTTTGTCCCAGAAGAGAGCTGCTCATCTGCTTGAAAGCCTGCTTTGCTATAATTTCAAGCCTCTGGAAGCCATTGTACAAAGCAAAAATGAATATACAGTGTTCCCTCGTTTAACGCGAGGGGTAGGTTCCAAAAAATACCTGTGTTAAGTGAAATCCGTGTAGTCGAGGCTGATTTTGTTCATTATATATTTTTTTCGTTGACAGGGTATGTTTTTTTCGTTTATTACATATGTTTTAAGGCTGTAAAACCCTCACCACACACTTTATACACTTTCCTCAGACAGGCAAGAACATTTTCTCACATTTGTCTCGTTTAAACACTCTCAGAGTTCAAACCTTTGTAGATTTTTAAAAAGCACATATACATATAAAGAAGTACACTACTGTATTATAGAATGAAACCAAGGTTAAAACATGTTTTAGGCCAAAACATTTATTTGAGAAATAAATATATAAACGTCCCTTCATCCATTTTCTTCCGCTTAATCCAGGGCCGGGTATAAACGTTTTCCTATAAAAAGAAAAATATGATAGCCTTTAGAAATAACAACTTTAATTTTAATGATCAATCTACACATAAGAAGAAAATAATTAAGTATTTTACAGTTCCTCTGACCGTGCGTCTTCGGCTTCGTCCTGCTGTGGCTCTGCTGTAGCGTCTTTTTTGAAGCCCTTGGTGCAGGTGTCTTTTTCCGAGTGAAGAACATCGTTACTGTATGGGTAGTTGTTGGCGCTCTTTTGTTCTTCTGGGACATAATATTTGTATAAACAGACATGCCCCCCTTTCGAGTAGTGTATATTTGAGAACTGTAATGAACGAAACATCAGAGGGTCCCATTCTTGTGCAGCTCGCTGATGTTCATTGGCCATTCTCACCATGGTTGCCAAGCGATCAAGTCCATCCTCCTCGTCTTTATCAACACTTGTGTCCTCTTCTCCCTCATTCTCGCTTGGTGGCTTCGTCATCTGTGCCAGGTCCACTCAGTCAAGCGGTTGTGAGTCGGAATCAGTCAGAGCATTAATGTCATCAGGAGTCATATCATTAAAGTAATATCGTCGACATTGTGAGTTTTGTCAGGGGGGGAAAACTTGCAAACATACAGCACTAAAGAGCCACACTGCTTGTGATCGAACAATTATGTAAATTAGGCAGTCCCTACAGTCCCTGCAGTCCCTTAGCCAATCGGGACGCAGAACACAATGCGTGTTCTCCCTTAGCGACTTACGATGTAGAACACAATGCATGTTCATACACTGCTTTAGCCGTGCAAAGCTACCTGTCTTCATGGGTACTCCCTTTTGTGAGACATTGTGGTATAGGATGACAATATAGAGGCAGTCATTTAGCTTTACAATTGTAGGGTTTGTTGAGTCCCGCAGCCACATTAAAATAAAGTGGTCTCAATTGTCTGCCAATGGCACAACATTTAAAAATGACAAAAAAAACTGTTTTTTTTTTTTATTATGACAGTGGTTATTATGAGGAGCACTGTCATCAGGAACCGCTGCTCCTCTGCCCTGAGAGGAGCCAGATGAGGTGGCTCGGGCATCTGGTCAGGATGCCTCCCAGACGCTTCCCTGGGCTGCCCTGTGTGGGTTGCTGCCCCCGCGACCTGACCTTGAATAAGCGGGAAAAGATGGATGGATAGATTGATGTTTTTATTATTTTTAATATTTTTTTCATTTAACAAAGTGGGTGCCTAAAGTTATTATTACAGGTTTGAAGTGTTTTTGCAGCCTCGTGTGCACAGGCATGAATTTGACTACATTGTCAAAGTGGCACTTTTCATAATTGCAAAGACACAAAAATTAAGAATGGGAACAAAATGATCATACGGTGTACAATGGATGCTATCACTGCTACATCATCTTGTATACAGTATATACTATTGTGGGGTTTTTTTTGTTTTATTTTTTTTAATTTGGGCTACTTTGTGTATTTTCCAGCGGCGAGCCCTTGTTCTATCACTGCAGTTTCAACCAGAAGGTGTCATTCCATCTACAAGAGCTTTGCCGAGTGTCTCATGGCTTTGGGCGACAGTCTGACAGACAACGCACGCAAGGATGAAGACACACATGAGATACATTCCATCTGCAGGTTAGTGTATTCACTCACTAGCTTTGGAAAAAAGGATGAACAAAAAATAATCCAAAACCTAAAATAAATAAATAAATAAATAAATAAATAAATAAATAAATAATCCTATACTTTCTATCTACACTATTTCACAAATGCTTAAATTATTTTGTTTCTTTCTTGTGTACTTTGACTTTGTGCAGCCCTTTTACTTATTCTGGTTATTTCTAATAGTTTTTATCATTGCAAGGTGGCATTTATCATTAATCAGGAAGAGCGATGACAATGATATTACAACACATCTTGGTTGGTCTTTTGTGCAATTTGCTCGAGTTTCAGAACAGTCCTCTGAAGGACATTCAGTGGGACTGTACTTATTTGGTTTGGTTGAGAGCGACCATACAATAAACTTGTAAAAAATGCCAAAACATCATGCATAATTCCTCACCTTTATGCAGCTCCTCACCAAAGCGTAATAATAATGAATTCATCCACATTCATGGGAATGTGCTGTCGTTTTTGTATAATCCTGCTTACTAACCAAGCAGCCAATGAACAAACGGATGAAAACAGCTACTAAAGGGAACCCAAATAGCTCTGACATGTATGAAAATGAAGTCACAGGTACTGTACTAGGTCCTCATTAGTTGTTTTAGTGTTGAAGTTGTTAATTTTGCTGGTGAGTATAGTGGATTGCGAGATGGAATACTTCAAGGACCACCTCAATCCCGCTGGCACATGATCCATAGAAAAAGAGTTTGAGGACACCAATATCAGAATGTCCTTCACTGAGGCTCAGGTTGCTGAGCAAGTCAGAAAAGTCCTCAGTGGCAGGGCCACAGGTTGGATGACATTTGTTTGGAAGTTAGTTAAGTTACATGTAATTTAAACATCTAATACCTACTTCCATCCATCCATCCATCCATCTTCTTATCCGACATTGGATCGCGGGACAGCAGCCTGAGCAGAGAAGCCCAGACTTTCTCCCTCGGCACTTCGTCCAGCTTCTCTTGCCAGATCCAGAGGCGTTCCCAGGCCAGTTGAGAGACATAGTCTGTCCAACATGTCCTGGGTCGTCCCCGAGATCTCCTACAGGTCAGACGTGCCCTGAATCCTGACCAGATGCCTGAGCCACCTCGTCTGGCTCCTCTCAATGCGAAGGAACAGCAGTTGTACTCCCGAGTTTCTCCCGGATGACGGTGATTTTCACCTTATCGCTAAGGGAAAGCCTAGCCACCCTCATTTCGGCTACTTGTACTCGAAATCTTCGGTCACTACCCAAAGCTCATGATCATAGGTGAGGGTAGGAACATAGATCAACCAGTAAATTGAGAGCTTAGCCTTTCGCCTCAGCTCCCTCCTCACCAACGGACAGTAACGGTCCGCATTACAGCAGACACTGCACCAATCCGCCGGTCAATCTCCCGTTCCAACCTTCCCTTACTCACGAACAAGACCTACACTTGGGGCAGGATTTCATCCCCAACCTGGAGATGGCACTCCACCCTTTACCTAATACCTACTTTCAAAATGTAATTTCTGACGGAAGTCAATGCTGCAGTGCAAGGTAACTGGAAATGAAGTTCCAACAACTGCCTCAGTCGTCGCAGTGTAGGACTGCATTGTGTAGCGGACAACTAAAATAAGATACATAGTGACTCTTATTTATTTTTTCTAAACTTAAGAAAGGGTTTGAAACTGAGTGGGGAACAAAGTCAGAAGCAAAAAATGAACCACTGCCACACGGAATGGAAACTTTTTTTCATTATGTCATGGTGGACTCTGCATCCATGACCGACTCTATGCAGTGCAAGTTAAGCTAATGTAATAGAAGGTAATGTCTCACCAATGTAACATTACTGACGCCTAGTGACCAGAATACTGCATATGACTTGTCTGTTTGTATTTTTTGACTAATAATAGGCCATTAATAATAGCTCATTTATTCATTAATTTGTGTGTGAATGATGGAGCGATGTTCGAACTGTGATGTAGCGAGGGACGACTGTATTGCTAAATTAGTTGTTGACTTGTTATCTGTACCACTTTAAATGAGCTCACTACTCAGCAATTTAAGCCTCTTCAATGGTCACCACATAATGTTTTCTCATTTAATTATAGGCTTTTCATTCATTCAACTAATTTTGGCTAGTGCGACTGTAAAAATGTCTTTGCCGGTGTAGCTTCTTTATTTGCAATCAATGCAGTAAATGTTGCTTATTGAGCTGGTAATATTTAGTTATGGGGCTTCCTGCAGCTTTTCACAAGCCTCATAACACTATATGGATGTTTCACAGCCTGGTCACGCAAAGGTTTTGGGTTTTTTTGCAGACTTTTAGACTTTTTATAGTCTATCGAGCGTGAGTAATTTTAATTATGATAGCTGCAGCTCGCCGATCACCGTGATCAGGATAAGTGGTACACGACTTCTGTCTTGTCAATGGAAAAGGGATGCAATCGTCATCGTAGCCGCTCTCGGTGTACTCAGCAACAGAGAGGCTTCTCTGGACTAAATCCAATAGTGCCTGCCTCTTTACCCTGGAGTGGATGTCAAAAACACTTCTGCACTTCGGTGAGAAACGTTTGATAGGAGGAACGAATAATGAGCTAATAGCCATGGCCCAGGCGGCAGCCTCGCTTGCAAGCAAGCTCATTATGAACGCTATGTTGGGCTTGTCCTTGCCAAAAGTATGTGGCTGCTGGTCAAATATCAGGGAGCACTGGTGGAGGAATAGTTCACAGGAGCAGAGCGGGATGAGGTAAGTTATTATTTTTAAAGTGTGCAGGCACAATTGCTTGGGCAATGGATTGCAGGGCTGGGTCAATGGTATCCAGTGGAGTGGGAGTGGGAGTGGCAGCATAATTGCCAAGCTGCTCTACCTGTGTGCTGTGAGCCACTAAATTTGAAGAAACGCTGTTGATAGCTTCCATGATCTCACGTAACAAGGTCTCATATTTGCCTTGTGAATTGAGTGCATCACGGAAACACTCAGAGTCCGCGGGGTCCATAATGGCCGGACTGTACTGTCACGGTTCAGCTAAGGCCGACAAGTTTGGACCCCAAAGCAGAGACTCAGGCAAACAGCGTTTAAACTGTCTGTTTCTGTTGCTATTTCATTTTTTTTTTTTTTTTTTTTTTTTTTTTTTTCCCCCCTGTCCTGTCCAGCCTTTAAAGCAGATAGAATTGTATACCTAAATGCCGTCAAGTGCTCAACAGATTTACTCTGCCAGAGAGAAGTGTGATATACACTTCCCCTGTCATACAAAATTTATTCGACCTTGATGCTTGTTATAAAGCAAAATTAAGGCACAAATATAACTCAGACATGCGCCTCCAAAAAAATCTTCAAGCTGCAGTGACGCGTATCATTAGTCGTGACTGCTGTGACGCACTGACCAGCCCCTCTCTCCTCAACCACCATCGCTCGCCCACGACACTAACCCAACAAGCCAAACGGAGATGTGGTTTGCTCACACGCCCAACCCAGACGTAAGCCATCCATGGCCTGCTCATTTTATTATTACTTCAATACAAAAACATTTCTATTGTATTTTAACATCTTAATACATGGACATTGAGAGATCATCGTTTCATGTTTAGCAGTTATTATTTCTTTCAAGAGCACCCTTCTCTGATCCTTTACAGCTCTGTTTTTTTCAGCTGCACGCCAATGTTTGGATGTAGAACACCTCTCATCCCTTTTATTTTCCCACTCTCCTTTCAGTTACCACTACATTTCTCTTTATCCTGTACCAATCTGTCATCCCTCCCCCTCACTTTGTCGCTATTCTATTTATACATACTCTTCTCGTGAAGTCATATGCCATCGACCAAGGAAAAAAATCCATTAATGCGCTAGTCTTGGAAAAGGATCACTGATTTGAGTGCAGTGTTTCTGTCAAGTAAAATTTGTACAGAGCTAAAATCAGACGGAGTTTATGTGAAGTAAATGGAATCATCTCAGTGACTGGCACAGGAGATGTCAGTCAAAACTGGCAGGATTCTAGAGCTGACTGGTTCAGCAGTTGGGACCAGGACTTTCACTTTTTGCACAATACATTATGAAGAAGGCTTTTACCCTCTAAAAGACACTTAATCTGTCAGTGAAGTCATTGAATTTCTCGAGATAACACTGCATACGTGCGATAGAATGTTCAGCGTCCTTAGGTTTGCTTTTGTAACTGGTATAACTGAAAACTGGTTCAAAGTCTCACAACATTTTTCTTTGAATAGGTCCCATGGATGGCCACTGTGGGTGCCTCCATCGGGGTTTCTTCTGGCCTTGACTTGCCTTGACTTGTAGTTCATCATCTTTCCCCTTGTGACCTTAACGTAGTGGAGGGGTTCGAGCTTGTAAGTGATCCTTGGAGCTTTGTTGTCCAAGGCTGCATGGTAGGGCCTCCTAAGGCAGTTGGTCTTAGGGTAATGGGCTGGACCAAGAGTGATTCCAGAGATCTCTATTACATAAAAACAACAAAGGGAACCTATCTATGAAGCCAGCCCACATAGTGACAAAATGTAGAAGTCGTCTCGCTGAATGAGGGGGTTGCTTAACTGCTATTGACTGTATTTTGTGTTTATGTGCCAAATTGCTGGTTCTTCTTGGGGGCCCTTTGAGGGTGCTGAAGGAGGACCTTTCTGGGGATTCCATAGCTCTTCTGGGGGAGTTCAATGATGCCAGCGTTGGAAATGAAAGTGTGACTAGGAGACATGGCCTCCCTGATGTCAACCGGCGTGGTTGTTTGGCTTCTGTGGTAATCACAGTCTGTCTATAACAAACAGGATGTCCACCTGGCCCCAGGAGATTCGAGGGCGCAGGTTGTTGATGGAATTTGTAGTTGTATCATCAAATCTGGGACTGCACGACTTTGACGCTTCGGCGAAGAGAAGAGCTTGCTGATTGGATGGCAGGGGAGGACGCCAGACAGATCTGGTGAGGGTGTGCTGGGAATGTTTGGCGCAGTCTCCCATCTTCAGTCTTCAACTTCCACCTCTGGCAGAACTTCAATGAAGTGTGAATGGCCATTGCTAACGCTGAGAGCTCGGAGCTGTGGTCACATAGTAGTTGGTGTTTCAGGGCACCCAGAACGCCTTTGTTGTGTGGATGAAAGGGTGAAACTAGCAAATACATTGCTGTTTTGACCTGAAAACATTCCCGTGTGGACATCCCCTAAAAAGTACAATGTGTCAAACACAAAGACGAAAAGAGATTAGTGGCTCATCCACTACTCCTCGATGTAAATGAAGTTTTAAAGAGGGATTCAGAGGATGACTTACACAGTGTCCTTACAAGTAAAACTGTCTTCAAGCGCGTCATCTTATTTTCAACAGTACAGTGTTGTAGTGACCCTACAGCTCATCCGTATAGCACCGTGTTACTATTGTACAGTTGGTTCTATTCCTTGAGGTACCAATTAAAGCACTTATCCTGAAACCATGTCACCTTAGCGATAGTGGAATAAAGGAGCTGAAACACTCACACAATCAATTTTTACACATACAAACTTTTCCCCAAGCCATCTTTGGATCCTCTAATGCTCTCTCAGCATCGTCACTCCCTTTTGCTTATTTGTTCTCTTCTACTTTGTTTTTCCTCATCAATACCTGTCTGTCTACTGTACTGGAATCCTGTCTCTATTCTCGTAGACGTCTAATGAATGCACACACATGCACATATAAATGCAGAGCTATCGTAAGTGTAGACTGAATAGGAGAGCGTTATATGCATCTAGGCCAAGGCTGCACCATTGTCAGAGGCATCCCAGGAGTGCAGCTTTGCTTTTATTCCGCAACTTCACAATAGGTATTGTTCAGTTGCAATCTCTCTTGGTGGCTTCTGATCAGGCGAGATGAAAAGGAAATATTAGGGGCTAAAGATGCAAGCGCATAAATGCACAATAGAATTAAACAGTGACCTTTTGCTGCGGCTTGGGAAAGAACTGAAGCGGCACATATGAAAAATACCTGCTGTGTTACAACAAGGCAAACTTAGGTACCTTAAAGGTTACTTGCTACTATCATGGCATTAATAATAAATGGGTCATTCTCCTGAAAGGGGTACAAAAAGTGTGACATGGCAAGCAAAAATTAAAGTTGTTATTGCTAACCAATTTGCATATTAAAATAAAGTATCACTTATTCTGTTTCACTTTATGAGGAAAAGCTTGCAAGCAAATATGACATTTTGGTATATTTTATGACAGCATGGCACTGTTTACTGAAATCTCAATTGTAGCATACACATCAAAAATCATGGTAATGTTAATGGTTTCATTTATTTGAACATGCATGCAAGTTACATTGGAATGCATCACATAATACAGTTCACAGTTCCACATGTCCAAAAGGAGTAGGAAGAAGCAAAGCTTATTTAATCCTACCCCCCATCCGTTTCACATCAATTGCAATACATTTGGTCACTTCCTGTATTCCACATTTACTCTTTGCAAAATATATAAAATTTGCTTCAGTATGCATACTTTTTCCACTAATACAACCATGAAACAGAATTATGTGATTAGTTATTAAGTTAAGTTATTATATTTTTGAAAAACCCGTGATAGCGTGACACCACGAAATTCAAACCGCGATGTGGTGAGGGATGACTGTAGTAGTTTGTCTTCAACTACAAATGGATAGATAGTCATTCGTGTGAAGTGGTCCATTTGACTGCCGTGTTTTTCTTTTTCTTTTTTTGTTCCTGTCTTAGGTTAAAGACTAAGATCTTTAACTACATTTGGAATTTCAGTGCGAATTTAAAAATGCCGCCAAATATTACAGAGTGAACTGCTGCCTGTAATAATATAAGATTTGAACTCATTTTAAAGACCCAAAAAGGAGTTTTTGACTTTTAGCTTAATTTTACATAGAAAAGATGACATCACATAGAACAAAATGAGCTATCTGTGCCTGCTCACACATCTCATATGGAAAATACACAATGATTCGATAAAAATGAATATCCATCCATTATCTATCGCTTATCCTGTTATGGGCCACGGGGAGCTGGAGTCTATCCAGACAACCATTCAAACCGTCACTGGGTGGGGCCTATTATTTGTCAAAAAAGGCATTTTTAAGTTAATTTTATGCATAAAATGGCTAAATGAACTAAAGTCACTACGTGTCAGTAATTTTCCTGTAATGTCTGGTGAGGCACATACGCATCAGACGTAATCGCCAGAACAACAGGCTTTTATTGCAGGTTTGAATGATCTCACAACAGGCACAATAATACAAACATAATATTTTTCATTATAGTAATCATCATAATAACATGGGCTACTGTTGCGGCCGTAATGCACTCCAAGCAAAAACTAAGTTCTGAACGCTACAATGTCACTTCCTGTCCTCCACACATCTGGACCACATGTATTTCAACACAGTTTTATGTATGTCTTAAATGGTTTATTTTCTCGGATTATAGCTCCTTTACTAGGTCATATGAGTGTAAAGGTGACTATAGGGCGTTATGTCATGTCTAGAGGGCTCTAATCATGTTTTTTTTGTCCTGTCCAGCCATTAGGTCAGATAGTATGGTTGATCTAAATGCCCTTACGTGCTCAACACACTTGCCCTGCCAGGGAAAGTGTGAGATACACTTCCCCTGTTCTACAGAATTTATTTGACTTTGATGTTTTGTTGTTATGCAAATTTGGAGCGGCCGGACCGGAGCAGGAGGGGCTAGAGAAGAAGAGTAAAAAAAACACAGCTGGGAATGCGGGGACAAGAGGGGAACAATAAAGAGAGACACAACAACAGCAACAACAATTGCGACAACAATAACAAAACAACAGAAACAAACAGCAAATCTCTGTGATGGCTATAAAGACCATGACGGAAAGGACAAAATAACATCAACAACCACAATACTGCATTGAAATAGTCATACATAGTAGTAGTAATAATAGTAATGAAATTATTAATTATGATAGTGAACAGTGACAATGACTGTAATGCACACTATTGTAATAACTATAATCATATTTCCGACATCACCGTCACTGTAATAAAACCAACAACATAACAACACCAGGGTTAACTCAGTGACTTATGTAATAATGTTTAAAAAATGATTTTGAAGGTTGTAAACAGGTTTACTATACTCTAACAATAAAAATATTTGATTTCTGAATACAGAATCCTACTGTGTAGAAATTCACTTCTGACAGTCGGGTCTGGAACCAATTAACCGTGATAAACGAGGGATGACTGTATGCACAAATGAATGATGCGGAGTTTCAAGGTGAGTACTTTGTGGCAAAGGTAACCCATGCTTAGAGACGACCATTCACACTCACAGTCCCACCATTGCAATTTTCAACCATGCATATTTTTAAACTATGGGGTATACTGTAGTTTCCCCAATAAGTCACATGATGGGAATATAGTGGTTCAAGTGTTGATTATCCCGGAATTGCTTTGAGAAAGGTACTCCTCTCTTAAACTGAATATAACACTGAAATCAAACGAGTAAATGTCATCAGTACTTCTGAAGCGCAGAAAGTGAACGCTTAAGCATTTGTATTATGTAACTCAACCCTTGGAATCTACTGAAGCAACTTTGGAATGTATGCTGCTGATGTTAGTATTCCCATAGCATAACTCCACAGCACACTTCTGGTCGCAATCTTACTTCCGTTTATTTCAACTAAGGAAAGTAACTGCAAGAACAAATCTCAGAAAAGGCTTTTGGAAGTTTTGGGTTGACAGCAATAGCATGTTAGCAGCAGTAGAGCAGAACTCCCTTGGGGGTTCGGTCTTGTCAGAAGCAGCTGCGTGTCTGTTAAGTGTCTTTGCAGTGTTTCTGCGCCACCTGTGAATTTAAGAATATTCTCACACACACTGACGCGAAAACATGCTGAATGGGGCAATGTTAAAAACGTCATCGATACCTTCAGGAAAACACATATTATGGAGTTTCCCTAACGGGGAAAGTGATTTTTGGTACTTATACTGCAGGAGTCCTGACTATGTAAACAGACTACTTTTGCCCATGAATAAATGAATGCCAAAGCGCACACACACCACCATAATACTCTCCATCATCTGCTCTTCCTGTAGCAGCAGGCATGAAGCCTTCCTGATCCAGTGGCAGACTGCTGGAATGTTTAAGTCCTGGACCTCGGCCAAATGTGTGTGTGTGTGTGTGTGTGTATGTCATTTGGGACTGATGACTGATGACAGGGGAAAAGTGAAACTTTTCAAACTGCACACCCACACAATGGAATGACGTCTAATAAAATTCCACCTTTACAAAGATGAATATTAAATTGTTCCAAGTGTGGTCCCCGACCACCGGAAACGTAGGGACAGGAAGAGCCTACTCGGATGCCACACTCCAGCGGCAGAGCGGAGACCGAAAGAAGCATATAAATGTAAGTAATTAAGCATGATTACTGATTTTCACAGTAACGTCACTCATGTTTTATTAGATGTTCAATCATTTGCTACGCCACGTAAATATTCGCCATGTTTTGAATTGTTAGTTGTCGCCAGTTATCACCAGTCGGCTAACACCGATATCTAACATCACTGCAATCCACTGAATTTCATAAACGATGAAACAGTGATCAGATAGCGACCACTTTAGCCTGTTAATTGTAAGTTGTGTTTTAAAATTGCTCGCCAGCCAGCTCGTTAGGGATGGGAATCTACATTACTGAACTGTACGGTGACGTTGGCGTTTGATATTAGCTCTCTAATCACCCTTGTAACGCAGCACGTCGTAGTAACGTCTGTTTGTTGTGAATTATAGCCACCCTAGTCCACCAACAATTCTCATTGTGACATATGTTGATTGTACAGTAGGGATGGTCAGGAAGTGAGCTAAATAAAACATGTAAACAACATGACCGTATGTGGACAGCGCACCATATCATCAAAGTTTATTCAACTTTTGTCCCAGCTAACGTTGTCGCATCTACTTTTTTTTTTTTTTTTTACCATTAATCTATTTGTTTTCAGCACATTATGTCTATACAACTATTACTATTATTATTGTATTTACAATAAGTTCATATATGAATTGTATATAACTATAGTTGTAGTCATGCATATGTGTCATTCCTGCAGGAGATGCTGAGCCAACTGAAGTCAGCCCCCTGCAACACCACACAGCACTCCAGGACCATTCATCCATCCATCCATCCATCCATCCATTTTCTATACCGCTTCTTCCTCATTAGGGTCGCGGGGGCATGCTGGAGCCTATCCCAGCTGACTTTGGGCGACAGGCGGGGTACACCCTGGACTGGTCGCCAGCCAATCGCATTCAAAAGCTGCAATCCCAGTATGGAAAAGTCAAATGCAACCAAATGCCAATCAACAACAGGAGGACAGCGAGGCCAGGACTGGGAGGTTTTTAAACCTTGGAGTAATGCTTGATAAGGTTTATACATTTGTTGATGTTCATAGCATTTGATATATTATTTCTATTTCATATTTATATTTGATACATTTTCTACTTTTATAAATGCTGTTACAGTGCTGGTTGTACGATGTTATTTATTCAAGTTGTTTGTTGTTTTGCAATAAATGTCACAGTTTGTAAAAAAAAAAAGTGCCTTTTCGTGAAAAAAAAAGGTGTTCTGAGGTAGGAAAAATGTATTATGACCAATTTAATGATCCAGCAAGCGGTGAAGGGTGATGACGTAATGAGACTCAAGTGGTGTCCCATTTCTTAGTGGCCCTACGTTGTAAGGGACGGGGGAAGGGGTCATACAAAGGGGAAGGGCTAAGGGGGTAGAATTGGGATTCAGCCCAAATGCAACATGTTTTTATTGTGGTTCTGGAATTGCATCATATTGACGATTCAGTAACGGGGCACATGTTGACAAACAACCATTCACACACACAGCACGCACATGCACGTGGAGAACATCCAAAAGAGAGATGCTCCATGCCATGCTAAGAGACATAGGAGCCATCATCTTCCAGCGCATTCAGACAATAAGCCACACATTTTATATGCAGAACCTTTGAAACGGATTGCAAAGTTGGGAACTACAACCATTCCAGTGTTGCCTTCATCAGCCTAAAGTATCAGCTCCTGTTGTCATTATTATAGATCTGTATTGTTATTTGTAATGAAATTGGAGGCCTTTTATTTGTAGTTTTGTCACTAAAGTCTTCTACACACCATAAACTCCAGCTCTATGCCATTTTCTTTGGGCCTTGACTGCAAACCCTAATAAAAAAAACATCGTTAAATTAATACTGCTCTGGGTTTTTATGACATTTTTGAAGGCAGAATTTTTGACACAGCTATGTTCTTGAATCTCATTAGGCGTCGTACCCCCGATTTCTAAATGATATGTGGTCGGTGGGAACTACCTTTTCATCCTCCTGGGTAAGTGCGTAATGCATAAAGGCACACTGCTCATTCAGTCTGTTGAAACGACTGATCGTAAACTACAATTACTTTTCGTTGTTAGAGTAGTTCTTCATAATGAATTATTTACTTTAAATGGTTTATTATTTTACAGATTTGTTTTTATTGTTTAAAACACCATTTTTATATGTTTCATAAGATTTTGTCCGCTGTTTGTTTTTTCTGTTGTTGTATATTAGCTTGGCTATATTGTAAATTATGCTATTATATTGAAAATCTGTACGTCAATATACGTTGCAGTTTAAATAAATCAAGAAATACTGTATATGCTTTATGCTATGAGCCATTCTAAGGTTGAAAATACACCACTTTTTAAAATTCACCAGACACATTAGGTATATTTACACAGTATCCGTATCGGCTTGGTATTGCCGACACCAGACTGAATTTTAGTCAGTATCGGATCGGAAAGGAAATCAGTGGTATTGCACATCACGACCGATGAGTTCAAATTGTTCTTAAATGAACAGTCCAGTCAGGTACAAGTTATCAAACATAACTATTTTTTTTAGCTTGGCAAAAACAAATACAAGGCTTTGGTGTGTTGTGTATTAATTAGGGCTGCCAATCGATTCTAATATTTAATTGTGATTAATCATGTTTTGTCCATATTTAATTCGTAATGAATTGCAATTCATCGCAGACAGAAAGAAGCTTTTATCTATAATACGTAGAAATGAGCCGATCAGGGGTTTATGCTGCCGATTCCGATACCGATTATTCATGAGTGAGATCGTCTGATACCGACACTTATAACATGGATTAACTCTACTTTTTCAATTCTTTTATGATGAGCGGATTGTCTGTTTTTTTTTTTTTTTTGCATTTATTTGTGTGAAACGATTTCAGAATTTCATTGATTGCATGTTTTGGAGTAATGCAAAAACATCAAATAAATTGTTCAATAATTTTTATTTCAAGCAAACAAAATTAACAGAATAAAATAATACAAATAAATAACGTTATTACATAGAAATCTGCCCTGCTTGACTTAAAATAGAATAAATTCAGTGTCCAGGTTGCAGGGGTCTCCAGCTTTCATCATTTTTCATTTAAATTGTACACAACTTTATTAACCAAGCAGATTTCCACTCAGTGTGGCCATTGTCTTTATGCTATGTTGTGGTCATGTGTCATTGTATAAAGATTTAAAGTCTGAATTGAACAGGAATAATAAGTCATTCAGGCTACGATTTATACTTCACTTCGAAACACTCTTTTACATAGACATACTCACACAGAAACACTCTTTTACAATGACTTGATCACACTTTTCTTGGTCTGGCAACTTCAGCAGCGTGGAAGTATGACAACAACATGCAACTAGGAGCTTGTAACCCAAATTCAAAACAAAATCTCAGCCGGAAGACGGCTCGTATCTAAAAAAAACACTTGTGACTTGGGACGCATACCTGCAGTGCTCCAGCAGTTTCTCCAGATGAGTCCAGCCTGCAAGTGGCATTTGAGACTCGACGTAGTGACAGTACATACAAATAACTTGTCCAGAGAGCCATCTACTAGGGCTTTGAAGCTAAACCTACCATTCAAAACACCTTTTTCTTTTTCAATTTCTGCTCAATATTCGTTCCCGCTTGTGGCTCAACACCAACTGCATCGGCGCTGTATTTTCTGAAAATACGTTGCTCAAAAAATACAGTAGTGGCGTTAAAGGGAATTTCCGTAATTATCGCATTAACTTTGACAGCCCTAGTGTAAAATAAAGCCAAAGGTCATTTTCCCTAATACTGTAAACGGTTCATGCTGTTTCGGTGCCAGTTATGACAGCTGTGATTTTGTGTGCAATCCCACACACATTCATCAAGAAAACCCTTGGATGAATTGCACCCATGCCATAAAATGTCTGACTGTATATGCAACGACGCACCTGCTTTCATATCACAGGAATATAACCTCCAGCTCCACCTTGCATAAGTCATGTTTGGAACTAGTACAATAAAAGCTTAATTACGCTGTTGACTGCTTAATTTGTTCCTTATTTGTGTCACATCACGTAAAAAGCATCACTTTGTCACGTTAATGAGCTTCAAATGTGATTTTCATTGGTGGGAATCTCCACGGAAGGTGTTTAAACGCCTCTAGGTTTTGAGTGTTTTGCGTCAAGGAGGGTTGTTTTTTTTTTATTTTTATCAGAACCATCTGCTTCTGCTGTCTTTACCAGCTCTCTCTCTCTCTCTGATGGCCTTGTCATCACTTTGCCAGTGTTTCCTCGGAGAGAAGTTAGCCAACATTGTGTTAGTACACATTAACAGCCATTTGTAGTCAGCCAAGCGGAACGCTTGAGATTTAGCTTGAAGGTTATTTGAATAAAAACTAATATTCTGCTTCTTTAGTAAAAAAAAAACAAGGTGAGACAGGTTTATGTAACTTTCATACATTGTGTTTTACTTTTGACCTCAAGCATACAAGTGGGGTGAAAAAGTGTTTGCCCCTTCCTGATATCTTGGGGGGGGGGCGGTTTGCACTTTTGTCACACTGGGATAACCAACATCTTGGGATCACCAAAACTGGCAAAACTGAGATGAGCCTTAATGTTCAGTAGTGGGTTTTTTTGTCTTGGAGCTCTGCCATGCAAGCTGTTTTTGTCCACTGTCTTTCTTATGGTGGAGTCATGAACACTGACCTTAAAGGGATAGTTTGGATTTTTTGACATGAAGTTGTATGACGTTGACATGAAGTTGTATCTCCATCAGCAGTGTAGTGCATCAACAGTGACTTACCCCCCCACTTTGTCCTGTGAGCTGAGTTGTGGTCGGATTCCGGTGATGAGGAACGTAGTTCTGGTTAGTTGGTAGGACCACTTAAGTAGAGAGTTTGGCTTCTCAAAACAATATGCGTTCAAAAGAGTAACACATTTGCGTCACAAAAGTGCCTTCTCAAAAAAAAAAACAGACCTCACAATCGCTCGGCATTTCTCTCCCGTCGTATTGCTACGCGATGTCGCCTGTCCATTGTTTTGTGTGTGTTCCACAGTGGATGAAGACGACGCTGCGATGCGAGAGCGTCGAGAACAACCTCATGTCAAAAACTACTGAAGCAAGTGAGGCCTGCAGTTTTTTGGATGCTGTTGTGGGGTTTTTTTCGGACCTCTTGGATGAGGCGTCATTGCGCTCTTGGGGTAATTTTGGATGGCCGGCCACTCCTGGGAAGGCTCACCACTGTTTTCGCCATTTGTGGGTAATGGCTCTCACTGTGGTTTGCTGGAGTCCCAAAGCTTTAGAAATGGCTTTATAACCTTTTGCCAGACTGATAGAACTCAATTAATCTCAGTTTAGGGGGGATTACTTTTTCACACTGGGCCTTAATAATACAAAGTTTTATTTAAAAACTGCATTTTGTGTTCAGTTGTGTTGTCAATGAATTTTGTTTGATGATCTGAAACATTTAAGTGCGACAAACGTGCAAAAAAAAGCAATCAGGTAGGGGGAAACACTTTTTCACACCACTATATTCATATTGGTTCATGGAGGATTCATGACATGTATTCCATTGTAACCTTCATGTTCAAATAAACTAAACCAAACCAAACCATATTGACAGTTACAAGCTGCCCTCTGAGGGCAGCCATAACTGCAATGTGGCCCTCAGTGAACTAGTTTGACACCCCGACGGTAAGGGAAGTTCATTCTCAACTTAATAATAGGCAGACAAGCTGCTGTTAGGAAGGGATAAAATGTTATTTATAGCCAGTCACCACTTCCCAAATGGACCAACCTTGTGTAATTTGGACACCAGTCAAGTGATTTTATTTTAGGAGTATCATTATATTAGGACCAATTTACACACCGTAGATGGGATGTATATGTGGCATGTTACACAACATGGCATGGTCATCATCAAACCTGCAGTGTAATGACACAGATACTTTTCATTTCAGTGTCACCAGCTAATGAGTGATACGACAATCACTCTCGGATGCTGTATTCATGTTAATGCTGAAAAGCTCAAAAAAACTTTTGTGGATTTTCCACTTCAATTGGTCACCAAAAAGCTAAAATGCACAATGTTAAGTAAGGATGTCAGCCGATATTGGCATGAAAAGAGATATCGGATAATATTGGTATGGATTTTTCTGCCAATATTGATATCTGGGAGAGAGATCTCATCAAACTGCACTGTGCTCCACAGAGCAACTAATCTTGCAAGCGCAGTTTGCCCGTGGTTAGATTGTAAATATCTTGTCACTTCCTGTTGACCGGAAAAGGACGTTCATGGCAAGAGCTCCACCTTTGCTCCCGGAGTTTTCAACTATTTTGGTGTGTTCCTGACCACACTTGGCAATCACAGGACTAGAAGAGCTTGAACACACCCCCGGCTTGAACTCGGACCACCGAGACGTCTGGATTTGTCGAAATGAAGAAGTTATAAGTGCATCTGGTAAAGTGGTAAAAAAAAAAACATGTAATTTGAAACTGATTTTAGAATGTATAACGATTTAAATCTGTAAGGAAAAAAGTAAAAATGTATTACTGAGCTGTTCGTATAGAAAACCTAAGTCAAGTATTGAAATGTTATGAACACTCTCTAAATATTTACATGAAGCTCGACGACAGGCACTGTCTATTGAGACAATTGACTCATCAGAAAAAGAAGGGAAATCAACCATGGATGACAGAGGGACTGTAAAATACATTATATAGGAGATTTATAATACAAAAAAAACCCCCAAAAAAGCAGAAAATAAGTACAACATGTATAAAAACAAGTTAATAAACATTTTAAGAGGGTGTAAGAAGGAATACTATAGTCAATTATCAGACAAGAACAAGCACGACATTAGAGCAACTTGAGGCATCCTAAAAGTATGCCAGGAACGGTTCCAAGAAAGCAGATTACCCTCAATATTTTATAGATGGAAATGCCAAAAATGATATTATGAAAGTTGAAAGGTGCAATAACTCCTTTGTAAATATTGGACCAAATCTGGAACAAACGATGCCAAATTTTGTGTCAGTGGAGGAAGGAAATGAAAGTACAGACAGGAATCCCAGCTCCAAGTTCCTCACTGGTGTGACAAAAGAGGAAATAATTGATGTTGTCAACAAATGTTTTAAAATTTGCTGATCTCATAAACCATCAAACAGCTCAAATTATGCATAAAGCAAACAATAACCTGCTACCCAAAAACGCAATGCAATTGTTCTCAAGAAAAGAGTAGAAATGTGACCTTCGGGAACAATGTAACTTAAAACATTTATACGTGCAAACATAGCTAAAAACCTTCAGCATATCAGTATGTGGAATCAAATTATGCAACGGATTAAGTAAAAAACTAAAGCAATGCACTAAAATGAGCCATTTCAAGAAACAGCACAATCGGTTGATGTTTACAAAGTGCAAGGAACAAGAGTCCTGAACCAGTACACACAATGCAATGTCTAACCACTTTTGCACTTACCGCTTATTTCTCATTTCTAAGGACTACTTGAAGTATTACATTGTCCATAGGTGACACAAATCGTCATTACACCGGAACAACGGGCTTTTATTGCAAGTTTGAATTTTAAAAAAAATAAAAACACTGACTACTTGCGGCCGTTACCCACTAAACTCAAATCAGAACCACGGACATCACTTCCTAGCCGTCCCTCTGACATCCATCCATCCATCCCATCTTCTTCCTCTTATCCATTTCACCTAACTTTATTTCGGTGTCACAGTTTGTAGCCACAGCTAATTTACGAGGAAACGTACAGTTGCATAAAATGGACGCTAAGCTAGAGTTACACAAAGCATTAGCTCACAACTGAGTCCAACTTACCGAACTTGCCGAACGAAGTTTGAAGTTGTTGCTTCTCCGTCAGTTATTCTCGTACTGCAGCTTTTGCACACAGTAATTTGTTTTTTGTGTATGACCTCGGAATTTGCGAATGCAAATGAACAAATTATCCGGACTGGCGCTGCTAGAAACGTAATCCACACTCTCGTCATTTGTTCTTGGATCCGATTGGACGTTCATTCATTCAATGAGGCAAATTCTGTTGGGAAAATCTGTTGTCCTGCTGCAAATGACATAATAATGCTCACGTTAGTTGAATACTTTGAATGGGGACACATTTTACTCAACGCACTCACTGAACATCTCAGGTATTTTCAAGTCAACACACTAAAGTCACAGTCAAGTCATGAGTCAGTGATGTCTTAGTCCGAGTCGAGTTGCAAGTTTAGTATGATATTGTCAAGTCGAGTCTGAAGTCATCAAGAATGTGACTCAAGTCTGACTTGATTCCAAGTCACATGAATCGAGTCCACACCTCTGCTTCCTTCAGTACGTCTGATCTAACATCACACCTCATGTGTTAATTCATCACACAACATTAGTTCAAGGAAAAAGCTGCTGCCGATATTGGTATCGGTTGATATCGGTAATGAATTGTTGGACGATATTGGCATATTTGGATAATTGTAAGAAAGCCAATATCTCTTATATCAAGAGTTAATAACTTGATGCTTTACTACAGTTCATATGTGTCACATGACATCATGTACAAAGGAAGTTTACGTAAAGGTTTAGTGAACTTTCAAAGCATATTTTATCCAGATATGTGAAATAGTGAAATTCAGAGTTATCGGGTTGTTTGACTTTCGAGACACAAAAGCCAGTGTTGCTTTCCAGTCATCGACTGATTTTAATAAGACACATGTTCATTCTTTTTCTCCAGGTCGTGGGATGAGTTTCACGACTGTGCCAACGCAGCGATGGCCGGATGTCCGGAGGACGCAGCGACCGTGTGGGAGTCTCTGCGCCAGGAATCCAAGAAAATGCAGTTTTCAGGAAACCTTTACGACATGTGTTCAAACCGCAACAGTCACACATTAACCTCAGCGTCCCCGCAGGGTTCCCACATCCAGGGAGAGCTCAACCAAGAGTCTTTAAGAGGGCGAGTCAGTCATTTGGCAGCCTGCTACCACCCTCTCATGCTTCTGTCTCTTCTTCTCTTACACTTGTTTTGAATAGAACTGCCTCAACACAATGGGACTTGTGTACATATGAACTTTGTGCATTTTCCTCTTCAACTTCACTGTCCACTTTTTCCTCAACATAAGAAGAGAGGCATGCACGCTATCTTTCTGTATTTTAATCTTTCATGCAGCTATAAGTCGACAATGTGCCGAACTGCAACATGTACATAGTTAAATAGTGAGATGTTTATAGCAGCTGAGGTAGAAATGCTCCTCTGCAACCACATATTGTCACTGTGTTCTCCAGAGACCCCATGCTTGATGAGTCAGACCCATTTATGAGCCATCGCGTGAAATTCCTGGATCGATCGGATCAGATTGATCACACTCAAAGAATACATACAGTCAATGATGCCACTGTAGAGTCACTCTTTGTCAGACAAAAACTCGCAAACTTATACTCTCTTGGAGCGACTCCGTTTATTCAACTCGGCTCCACTCAACTCACACGTGAACGGCATAACACTCAACAACTGTTCCATTCAGTCATCCTCGCTCTCCAGGCATGACTAATCGATTTAAACGTAATCCGACTGTTGCATTATTAAATTAACTAGTCTTAACTAGTTCCCCTGATGATGAAAAGATTATTTAATGAGGTATCATGGAAAAACACATTTCATCATTTTCATCGTTTTTCCCAATGCACTTTTTATTTAAACTTGGTAATGTTCGAGTTTTGTTTTAAATGGCGCTTTTGGGGTTTACACAATCAGAATGATGTCGAAGGGACATGTTTTCTACAAATTATCCAAGAAAATGATCTACTTTGACTTTACTTACAAATGTTAAGACAATGGTCCTCCAAGGAGGAAAATCAAAATTTGGTGACACACTTAAGGCATTCATTGACTGCAAAGGATTCATTATTTATGTATGAAAAATTATGGTTTTGTTTACAAATCTCTGTAATTCCTTAATAGAATTATTGCGGTTTTGTGAAACCCCCAAGTCTCCAGTGTAATCACATTTTGGTCGTTTTATCTCAAATCCATTGTTATGGTTTATGAAGGCAAAGTCATAAAAGCACTCCTACTGGCCAAATACTTCTGGACCAAATTGCATATGCTCCCTTTTCTATAAGGCAAGGCAAGTTTATTTATAGAGCACAATTTGTACACAAGGTAATTCAAAGTGCTCTACCGAAAAGAAGGGTAAAATCCCTTCATAAAACATAAAATCATGATAAAATCATTACATTGTTGAATAGAACTGTTTTCAGTCTGGGATTGAACATTGACAAATCTGAGAATTGTTGCACATCTTCTGGAAGATTTACAGATTTTGGCAACATAAAACTGAAAAAGAAAATCCTGTTCAGGGTCACAGTGAAGAATGAGTGAGAGGTAAAGTACACCCTGGACTGGTCCCCCGGGCCATTGGTGAGGTATTGGGATTCTTGAAAGACAATTATGTGACACACTAATGTGCACACTACTAATGACCAGTACGTATACTGGATGTAGATTTTTGTTCAGAACAATCTTTAGGGCACAGCAATATTACACCTGATGTGTATTCTTTATCTATGAGATATAATTACTCTCTAATTGATGGCCCAAGTTGACATCTCTATGAATGCATATCAACACACAAAATGGGAACTTATTCCAAGTTAAACGACGGCCTGGGTTCAGCTCTGAAATCTCTACAAAAAACACAGTGAACCTGCAACAGTCATTTATCACAATAGAATTCAATTATCACCATCAGAACGGAAAAACTGCGAATTGTTTTCATGATTAACACATCACTTAAAAAACAGACAATTACATTAAGGCATTGACATAACGTGCCGGAAATGAATAATCACTCAAGATTAGCGGTTCTCAGCCTTTTTTCAGTAAAATACCACCAGCGTAATAGTTTTTCTGCCGAGTACGGTGAACCGTAGAAGCACCAGGCATGATCATTGGAACAACAGGCTTGGATTGCAGGTTTGAATTATGTGACAACAGGAACAATACCGTATTTTGTGGCCGATAAATCGCTTCAGGGTAAGTCAAAGCAGCCAAAAATGCACAATGAAGAAGAAGAAAAACATATATAAGCCACACTTTTTGGGGTAAATTTACTTTATAAAATCAGAGACCAAGAACAGACAATTCATCTTAAAAGGCAAGTTATAGTAATTACAATAAAATGGAGAACTACAGACTAAATAGGCGTCTGTTAATGTAGCGTGAGTATGGGGTATGTTAATGTAACATGTTAACAGTTATTCAGCTAACTAAAGCCTAAACAACATAAAAATAACTCATTTACTTGCAGCTTGTAATCTGCAGAATATGATTTTCTTTTTGGGGGGCGTTAGTGTTTCGTCTTTCTCAGTCCCTGTCCACATGGGAACTTTCGGGAAAAAGTTGCTTCCACACTGTGCCGGATTAGTAAATAGTTGCATCCAGACGGGAACGCTATCACTAAGTGAAAACAAAGTAATACACAAGACGCACCTACGCGTGGCGCAGTGAACAAGCACGCAGACGGAACCACGTGATACTCCAAACCATAGAAGAAGAAAGAACAAATGCGCATAAATCAGTCGTCTTCCGCTTACGAGAAGCGGATCACTTCTGCAAGTCATTATGGACTATAAGACAGGAGAATGTCGACTGAGGTGAGTCATGTCCATCGAAATATTCAGATATCATGTCTGCTTGTCGTCAAAGCTCACTTCTGCTCACGTGACACCGACGAGGCGGCGGTGGGTCTGTGACGTCATGATTCTCGTATTGCCTGTCAACATGGCAATGACAAGCCGGCGTTTTCAGATGTTCCAGATCACTCTGGAAGCCGTTTTCAAAAAATACCGTTTCAGGTTACCCAGAACGCCGTTCCCGTGTGGATGAGAGGCTGTAACAATAAAATACTTTACTGTTTTGACCTGAAAACGTTTCTGTGTGGATAGTCCCTGAGTTGTCATAGATTGATGTTTACATTGTAAATTTTCAGTGGTACTGGAGTGATATGCGTGGCAGAGACTGGCACACAAGCCTACAGCGCCCTCTCGTGGCTGTCAGTGTGAGAAAAAAACATATACTCTTTTAAGTCCCTCTGGAGTATACAGTATGTCGCAGGACTAGCCAAACCATGAAAAAAGTGCGACTTATAGTCCGGAAAATATGGTAATAATAATAATCATAATAATAACACAGGCTACTGTTGCAGCCGTAACTCACGCAGAGCTAAAACTCAACTCTGAAGCCGCGATGTCACATCCGGAACACATTTACAGCAAAACACACGAGCACAAGTTTTATTTATGTCTTAAATTGAATATTTTCTCTGATTATATCTACTATATTGTGTAATACGAATGTAAATGTGACTATAGGGGTGTTGTTTAATGTCTGGAGGGCTCTAACAATGTTAAAAACCATATTTAGAAGGAAGCTTTTCTATGCCATATCTATGAAAATATTCCATTTATAAAGAAGGACTCTGACTTGGCCTAAATTTGCTTATCATGGTCGGATGTGGAACCAATTAAACACAATGAACAAGGGATTACTGTTTATCTCTAAACTCTCATATACCCCCTGGAATTCCTTCAAGTATCCCGAGGTTTACTCGTGCCTCCATTTTTTCTTGGAAAGTTTTGCAACATTCACTCGTTGTTTGTTTGAATATAGAGCGAGGAGAAATAGCTGAGGAGTGGACTGCAGGGCATAGTGTTTTGCTGGCGTGACACAGCAGTTTCCTGTACAGCATACTGTAACTTCTGTAGCTCAAGTCACTGGGAAGTGAAAGTGTGCTTGAGCTGTTTTTTTTAATTGGTTCTTGCCCAGGTCTGGAATCCTCTAGGGCTCCTTCTTGGCATCCTGCTCCATAGCGCTACATTATGGGACCAATATGTGCTCCTGACAGCACTGCAGCCCGATCACAAGCCAAGTGTATTTCATGCTCCGGGAAGTGTAGTTTGAGCCCGCCGGCCTGCTGGAAATGTTTGTTATTTGAACTGGCAACGGAGAACAGATGCTTTTGTCTGGCTGAGGATCAGAAATACTGTCAAATTAAATGGGGGAAAAATAGATGGAAAACAATCACTGTTCCTCCCACTTCACATGCACTAAACCGAATCCACTGTTGAGCTGTGAGTGTTTAACACAGACGGCTTTAGGTCTACTTTTTGTTTTGACTTCAAATAAATCAAGGCTGGTCCTTTCAGCGCAATCTGTCGACACACAAGCCCTCAAAAGACAAATTCACACTTTGAGAAAGGTGAACAGGCTTAAAATTGCCACGACAAAAGAGATCTAAGGAAGGACATATCCTGACCTCATGCCTTGAGCGTATCTATTTTGCTAGGGGCAAGTTCACAAAATGTACCTACTGGACAAGAACATCAAACCAAGCACTTTTCAAATGGTATTTGGATTATGTTCTATAACTTATGTACAAGGTCATTTAGGATATTAACGTCAAAGCGGAGACTTTTCACCATCAAAGCTTCTGCTATTCTTGTTACACAAAAGCTGAAAAAAGTCAGGACTCTTGGGTTTGGATTTGGGTCACTGGAACTGTGAGAACACGCTGTATGTAGCTGCAGAGACCCATGAGCAAAAAACACAGCTAATTTAAGGATAAGAGAAGGAACATAGAGTGTAAAAATGAAAAATCTCCACTCAACCAGCTTTTACATAGGGGATACTTCACCCAGTGATATGCTAGGTCGGGTTTAAGAAGCTACTCTAGTTTTAAACTTTAATTAAACTGTCAGAATTAGTACTTGGGGGCCTTAATCACCGACTTGCAGCAATTTGGAAACCATTTCTATGCAGATAAGTTGTGGCCCTCGGAGGATAAATCTACGTAAATCATGATGAATGGATATACTGGGTTGACTGTGTTATCTCATTTGGGCAGAATTCATCACTTTGTGCTCAAAGACTAGATAGGACAGCTCTAATGTAGACAACAAGAACAATTTCACAACACTCGTTACGATACAATGGAGTGGGGCCTCTGCCAGCCAACAACGGTCCTGAAATGGTTCTTGTTTGGGTATGTTGCTACCTTAGAGCATAAATACTTTAGATCCTGCACCATCCCCTCACACTAGAGGTATCCTATGTAGTCTTTGAGCATGAACAGATGACGCCTGCTGAGCTGGGAGGCAGAAAATCAATGCCATGAGAATACAATTACCTGGTTAAATGACAATATTCACAGGTATCGGGTCATGTGCATTCCATGTTGCATACACAGTAGCCACCCGTGGTTGTAGAAAACATTATTAGCTTATAGCTTATTCTGGACAGATTTAAAAACTGTATTTTTGTATTTAGTACATTTGCTTGTTTTTTCACTGCAAAGGAAATTGAATGTTGACTTGTTTGGCCATTATTTCCCAGCACTGGAATTGATTTGAATTGAATTCAAACTATTTAGGACATTTTAATTTGTTGCCAATAGGAAGGTGGAAGTTGATGAGGTGAATTGATCATTGATTTGAATAACACACCCTTCAGAAAACTAAAGAACATGTGATTTAAATGAGGAAATCTTCAGCATTTGCCGTGACTTCAGCAATCAACGACCATGTCAGATATGCTCGTAATACTCGATTGTTAATATTGTTGTTTGAAGTACAACTAGTACTTGCGTGAGGGGGAATCACATTTTAAAGGAGGAAAATAAAATAGTAGTAGGTCTATCAGCCATAATAAAAAAAATACCAATTTCATTTTGCAACAAGCGCCTTAGTTCACCCCTCATCTATCAGTTTCAAAATCCTTGTTGGTAGGGATGTCCGATAATATCAGCCCAATATTGGCTTAAAAATGCCAGTCAATATCGGTATGTGTGTTTTTTCCTACAATGAAAGCCGATAATAAACATAATGCTGTATATACAGTAGACCTATGGGCTCCCGTATTTGTTGGCGCGCAAAAGATGACCTCATCAGACCGCCTCTCAAGTGTGTAAACAAACATGGATGGCTAGTAAGTACAAGCTCGCTCCTTCCATCCATCCTTTTTTTTTGGCGCCTATCCTCACTAGTAGGAATGTTACAATTCCCGGAAGTAAGCGACGGTAAAATCTGACACTGTCTGTGTGTACTCGATTAGGAGAGTCCGTGGCGACCTCTGTGAAAATGCTGCTTTTTCATACGATATCCCGTGTATTTTCATTCATATAATGTACATCTTTCTTAGGTAAATTACTTTTCCTCTTCAATTTGGTATTGGATTTATATTGAGTGACTTTTAAAACAAATGTCACAGCCTAAGCCTAATCGCAAGTATTTCTCTGTTTTACAATGTTGTACATGTTGTTTACAGCCATGTTGTTAAGCTAATTGCTGATGCTGTATCCGTTGGCTTCACAACAGATATGTGTTCATTCCACGACAGGAGATATGTGATGTAACACATATCGGTATTGGCTGATATCGGTATCGAAAATTGAGACTTGAACACTCGGTTGTCGGTGGAAAAGCCAATATTGGACATCCCTACTTGTTGGCCATTTTGAACTTCTAAACTTATTAATTCTGCTTGTCAATAATAATACAGTCGTCCTTGGCTACACCACGTTTCGAACGTATCGCTCCGTTGCTCTATTGTGGTTTTTCAACAATTAATTAATAAATGATCACTGTTTCGTAGTTGACTACGGCCTGTTATTAGTCCCAAAACATTGTAAGCCAAGTCATATGTAGTATTCTAGTCACAAGGCGTCAGTCATGTTACCCTGAAGAGACATTACCTTAGATTACATTACCTTAACATTGCATGGAGTCAGCCATGGCATATCCAACATGATAGAGTTCTACTCCCATTCCGTGGAAGTGGTCATTTTTTTGTTTCTCACGTTGTCTTCTTCTTCTCCACTCTGTTTGAAACCCTTTCTTAAATTTAGAACAAATAAATTGGAGGCTAACTAGTTAGCTCGGTTGATTGCTACTGTATAAGCTATGAGCGGCGGCCGTCTCTGATTACCCTGCGTGATTTGGTAGCCTGTGCATTAGTGCTGCGCAATGTAGCGTAAACATAGAGTAATGGGAGTGTGACGGTGACTATAGGGGTGGTATTCCATGTATACATGGGGCTCTAACAATGGTAAAACGTAATTAGAAAATCAAAGAGGTTTTCTACCAGTTTATGAATATTCGATCCTACTTTGCAGAAATACTAGAACCAATTAAGTTCACACTTTACAATAAGGTACACACAAATACAGTAGTTACTCAGGAACTAATGAGTAGAGGAGTTACCGAGGAACTAAGGCACATAAATTTAGAGTAGGGTTAGGGTTAGGTAGGCTCGTTCCTTATTAACTTCTGTAATTTTGTGTACCTTCTTGTAAAGTGTTACCCCAATTAACCGCGATAAACGAGGGACGACTGTAGTTTATTTTAATTGTTGACTTTGGAGCAAGGGTGACCGCACCACTCCAAAAATCAGTATTGTCAACACCAAACATGTTATTATTCTCTTGCATTGACCTGCCTGAGTCGTATTATGACTACACTGTGATTAAATGCTGGTGCTCTCCTTAGGCTTCACACAACAAAATAGGTAGGACGGGGGAAAATCGGTGTGCTTATTGTTTCATTATTACCACGGTAATACTGAAAATAAAATGAAAGATGTATGCAGTTGTTATGTCTTCATCACAATGGATGCGATTGGCTTCAAACCAACACGAAGTGAACCCTAAATTAAACAAATGCACAAAACCTACACTATATGTTCATATCCCATGTGGAAACTATTACACTCTGTTTGTTACATTTCTCAGTGTGTTGTGTTGAAGACCTGGCGTGCTGTGAAATACTGTGAACAGAACTTTTATATACACAACCACCTTTAAATCCCATTTTAAAGCAGACGGTGTCGATATCCAACAGGAAATGCCCGATGCTAATTCTCACAATGACAGAAAATACAAATTGAGCTTAAAACCAACACTGCTGACAAATAAATTCAAAAGTCAGCAGATGAAGATGTAAAAATGAAGGCCTGTGTGTTTTATGAAGGTTGTGTGTTACTGAAAGAGATGAGTTTATAACTGTCATTGTGCTGTAAATGAGCTTGTTGAACTAAGCAGCACCAATCACTTTAGACTCGTATTTATAGTTGATTATATACCGTATCGCTCTTCTCGGATGATCTCAGCCCTGAAGATATCGTTTAACATGCAGTGCAAAGATTTCTATATGTCTGTCAGTGTTGCAGCAATCAAACAGCAAGTCCAGAGCTGGCGATCCGTTACGTAAACTGACTGAAGCAATGCGCCTCGTCCGACTCGCTGTACGGTGAGTTTCGTCGTACTCCCGTTCTCATTCACGCCAACAGACGCTCTAATGTGACATCACCCACGAGAGATGGACTTTTCCTGGGATGAAAGTAGGAAGCCGCCCAACGTGTTTGCGATGCATGTGCACAGATCACATGAAGGGTCTGCTCTATGGACAGCGGCAATGAGCAGCTGCATTGTATATACACTGAAGCTTATGTCCAGCAGATCTTTCTGCTGTTAAAAAAAGTGTATGATGCTTTGCCCTCAAATTGTACTTGTCCGCTCTGTCTGTGTCATCTTCCTCCTTTACTGTGCTTCAGATATTCTCTGGTATGTCTATATATACCACTGTATGTTTTGCTACCTTTATAGAAAATGATTAAACAGGCGCTGACTAAACGACTGGATGTCATATCATTTCAACAATTCGTTTTATATTTATTTTTCTACCATTTTTTTGGGTCCTGCCAGGCTGTGACGGAGCTACGGGATGGCAGCAGCACTCTCCGGCCACCCCAGTGGCCGCCCCCACGGCTGGGGGACAATTTTGAGAAAAGCGTCTCTAACACGCCTAACCGCCGTTTCCGCTCGGACGCATTTCACTGCAGCACACAACTTTCCGTGTGGAGGAACTGTCAATAAAAAAAGTGTCTTGCGTGAACTGCAAGCGGTAGGTAAGTTTTCCATGATGACTTCGGTCGGTTACGGTCGAGTTTTCTCACGATGTTGACTTTGACTTCAACTCTGAAGCATGATTCGGCACATAAATCTGTTACTAATGGAAGCTCTCCGTGGCAGCGTGAGTGGGCATGTAAACCAAGGAGTCTAGAGTTAAAAAAGGAGTGCCGATCGGCATCCACTTCCGTATTACGCGCTGTTCGGGTTTGGCCGCCATAATGGGGAGCAGAATCCAGATGCTTGAAAACATGTGTTTGGCACACTGCTCAGCTATTAATTGCTCTCATAGACTGTCCAAAAGCAGTGGTGGAGCTACGGGGTGGCCAATGGTGGTTGTGGCCACCCTGGTCACACTCAGGCCACCCCACTGGCCATCTAGACAATTCAGGTATCAACCTATTGCCACCCCTGTGTGAGTAATGGTCTCAACTTGACCACCAGAATGACAAACTTCTGGCTCCGCCACTGCTACCATGTCCCTCGATGAAGGGATGGGAGGTTTCCCCTCCTCCTCCCTAAAAGTGCAGTTGAAGCGATGTGAAAAAATGACCAAAAATGGACAAAAATCGATCCCACGGAAAAGGGGAATTATCTGCCATTTTTGGGACCCGCCGGGACTGCCGATGAGTTTCCCCCACATTACAGACCAGAGAAGAAGAAGAAAATGCCACTTTCCAGAGGCACTGAGTTGTGGGAATTCCCCCATCCTCATCGGGGGTACGGGCAGGACCCAAAAATGACAGAAAATACCACTTTTTTTTAAGGCATTGATTTTTGACAATGTGGTCAGGGAGCCCTTAACGCAAAATCCTGTTTTTCACCTTCATTCAACTGTACCTTTATGGTTGGAAAGGGGGTGAAATCCTCACACTCTTATCGGGGGTTCCGGCAGGGCCCAAAAATGGCACTGACTTTCCAGAGAAGTCATAAAGGGGAACATTTTGTCATGTTTTCGCAGGACAGGAGCGATTGCTTCCTATCCTGCGCTCTTATTTTGGCAAGGTTTACTTCCTGTTGGGTGGAAGAGGCAGCCACTTCACGCCGCGTGGCCGCGCAGCTATCGCCAATCACTATTAGTGGCTGTTAAAAGACCAGCGTCGTCAGACGTACGGCGATGGTTCATTGTTGTTACTGTCATTGTCATTGTTACCCGTGTTCCTTGTTTCCTAGTTAGTGCTCTTACCTGAGATATTTACTCACCTGGACTTTCTGTACCCGTTATCACCGAGCCTTTTTCTCTGTCGCCTTTTGTTTACTCCTTTTACACACCATTAAAGAATCTTTATTTTTTACACTCCATCACCTCGTCTCTGCATACCGGGGGTCACGCACTCGTCAGCTCTACTCGTACCTGACAGTTCGTGATACATTTTTGCAACATTTTTTTTTTCATATTGCTTCCATTGCAATTTTTAAAATGCAGAAATCGCCACTTTTCAAATGTAGTAATCAGAAAAATCTTCTTTTTTTTTTTTTTTTACCAAATATTACTTCCAAGTCAATTTTTGCCTTTTCTGTGGGGGAGCCACCGCCGGACCAAAAAAATGGTGGTTCCCACACCCTCATCGGGGTTCCCTTTTAACGTAAGTAAGTAAGTACGTGATGTTTATTTATATAGCACCTTTCACAGACAAAGAAAGTCACACAGTGCTTCACAGTCATATTAAAAATCACAGCATAAACACAGTTAAGAGAGCCCAAATAAAACAACACAGTCACATCAGCCCAATCAGAAGTTTCGGTCAACTCTGGTCCGGAAACGAGGGCGTGAAACCATCAGTAGGTTCTGATCCACATAGCTCAGAGTGCGGACGGGGGTGTAGGGCTGACTCAGATCCCTGATCTGGGAAGGAGCCTGACCATGGAACGCTCTAAAAGCGGGAAGCCGGATTTTACAATTTCTCAGATAGGAAACTGGCAGCAAACGAGGAGTTTTTAGAATGAGGGATGTACAGTTTCCTCCTAAAGGACCTTCTAAAAAGGACGTGCTTGTCAGGTGAAAGTCATGTATGAATATTTCATCACAGCCGGATGCCTCACTAAACAGAAAAGCAGAAGCAGTTGACGATGTGAAAAAGAACTCCAAGAACTCTTTGAATTGTTACACAACAAAAGCATAAGCACACATAACCCATTCGAATGGCACCGGACACAGACACGCAAAGGAACACGCTTTTTTGTTTTAAAAGCAAAATTAGAATTCATCAACTGTAAAAACATGTAAGAATATTGTTTTATACAAAAAAACCCTTCCCTTGATTTCATTATTGCAGTTTATTCTTCTAGCTGTACATGAGCAGGGACGTGCCGACTAAACACTCCTGGTCAAATTGCATCAATTATCAAGAAAAACGTATAAATAAATTAAGCCAAACAAGAGAGCATGAGATAGAGACTTCAATTTTTGAACTGCAAATCTTTGCAAATCTCAAACCAAAGTCCAAAAAACATACGTACAGTAGACTGGTTAGGAAAACCCCCATCGTGAACATGATGTGGCTATGAATGCTGTGTCCACAACAAAATAGTTGAATTTTGCTATTAAGGATTGATGTTGTTGGCAGGTCATTTTGTCAAAATCACAAAGCTCAAGTAACTCCAACAAGAAAAAAAAAAAGAATGAAGGTTTTCTAATAATTGAAGACATTACTTGTAGAAAATGCTTAGGAGGACGAGAGGCTGTGGACCTCTGCTTTACTTCTGCACTTTAATTGCATAAAAGCCCATTTAAAGTACATGACATATTGAATAATTCTACCCTCAAATTACTTGCTGAATTTCTTAATGGTTTTGCGTCTGTCGGTATGTGTATGAAAAAACAGCTTTCTTTCGTTTTATAGCCACAAAGACTACAGTATAGGGCCGACCTTTTATTGTCTATAAAATTGTCTATAAAATGTGAGTTGTGGCGCTGTGGGTGCTTAAAGATGAACTGGATTTATTGTGTTGTGATCTGCATAAATTTACGCACTAAAGTTCTTTTATGTATGCACCTGTGCGAATTAAACAATGGTACAAATCGGCTAATATTGCTAATCAAAATGAAAGCCTTCCATCTTACCTTACCTTGGGCGAAAACAACTGCACACAGAAGGCACATGAAAAGCATGAAATGCACGGGAGCACGGTGGACGATTTGCTACATAACATGATGATCTGTTACCGGCGCATTGACACCTTGCTACACCACACCGGCTAGCTACTAGCCCGCTAGCGACTCACCCACAGCGCATCACAACGGGCTCACAAGGCCTCAGGCGACTACCGAAGGGTAAAGCTACACATTGGAGCTGCTGCTGTGTTTTTATTTTTGAGTTTGGAAATGCTCGGTGTAGGCGTTCGACCAAAATACGACAAAATACTGTTAAGTATTACATGTGAACGTGAATGTACCTGTTACTACATGGTCACAGCAAAACCATAAAACCTTGATGGAGGTTTTTGGATGTGTTTTAATAGTGGTCTTTGTAGGAGGCATAGGTGGATCCCATTACGTGTAGTAATGAGCTGTCTCTTTTTGATCTGTTTTTTTATCTTTAGAACACACAGAAAGGAAAAAATTGTGTGTTCATGTCTCACTTAAGGATTGTGGATGACGGGCAAAATTCCCAAAAAGTGCAGTTTTAAAAAAAAGACAAAATGTTGGCAAAAATGTGCATTCAATTCCATTTTCTGTTAGGTATTCACATTGTCATGATCTCAACGCAGTCAGAGCTGTTGAGCTGCATAAGCATAAGGACTCTTGCAGCGTGCCATTGCTGCTGAGGTTGGATGCAGTAAGACAATCATTTTAAACTTCTTAAACGATCCTGAGGGTCATGAAACAAAAGAGTCAAGTGGTAGACCCAAAATAGAGCATCAGAGCATCAGATTGGCTGTCCGGCAAGACACGCAGAGATCGCCTGTCCGGATGAAGGTTGGTACTGGTGCCGAGTGCAGTCCGATAACCATCAGACGGCATCTGAGAGAGAGAAGGATTTTAAGAACAAAAAAACGCCTTCAAAGGCCTCGTCTCCTTCAACCCCACAAAATTGCCCCGTTTAGAATTTGCATGAGAGCACCAAACATAAGACAGTGAAAGGTGGAAGAAAGCCTTGTTCTTTAATGAGAAACAACGGCAGCTGGCTATGTTGGGATGTTGCAGGGGGCATCCCTCATGACTGAAGGCCTTCGTCTGTGTGGTCGTGATAACAATGATCACGATAATGTGTGCTTATTTATAACAAGTGGTGACAAGCTGTGGTGAACTGATCTTTATGCTCCTTTGCTGTGCTTTGGCTTGCAACAACGTGGAAATAATCAGTACAATGCAACCAATGTTACACTTCAATGTATTCATTAGAAAGAATGATGAAAACAAAGGCACATAGCGTACAGAAATCAATAAGGAAATTGAGGCTTATTATGAGGCTTATTATTGAGCCAGATGGACGTATGAGCACATATAGTGTGAGATTAGGCACCAGGCAAAAATGTACAGCAGCACAGAGGTAACATTACTGAACATCACCTCTGTCAATTTATGCACAGCATTGACATTTGTGAGCAAGGATGAGGTGAAAATACACCTCTGTGTCTGTGCTGCGCCGGAGAAACATACACATAAGTTTCCGTCTGCCTCACACGTGCCGGACATTTTTGGCTATGTTTGTTCTTCATTGGCCCTCAGCTTATTTGAAAAATAAAACCTGTTATTCATTAATATATTATTAGATATTACACTATTATAGCAGTGATCCCCAACCCCCGGGCCGCGGCCTGGTACGGGGCCGTGGGTCATTTGGTACCGGGCTGCGCAGAAAGAAAAAATAATTTCCATTATTTTTGAAAATGTTTTGGATGTTTTATTTTGAAAGGTGCCCGGATTCTCTTTGTTACATCCGTCTCACTTGACGCATATCCATTGTGCGTCTGCTAACACAGATAGACTACTACTGTATTTTTACCATTTTTCCTTCACCTCATATTTGGTGTCAAATGCTGATACTATGTGGGAATGCATGAAGGTAAGTTTTGATGACGACTTATTGAGGGCTAATGTGCACATTTGTCTCAAGTTAATTCATGCTAGCACACTGCCTTTTACCACACGTCAAACAGCCATGTAATAATCTCTCTGGAAAAACTCCATGCTCGAACTGTTGGATGGTGGGTCGGCATTCATGTTGTGCTTTTAATTTGATGTTATTCATGTTTTAGTTTTACACTCTGTCCAAGTGACACCAGACATCCTTCCATTTTTCTGTATGCTATATCAACATTTTTATTTATACTCTCTGTTAATAGGTTGCCCTAAGAAATCTTTAAAGACCCTTCAGTTGGTCCAAAATATTGGCGCACACGTCTTAACCGGAACCAGAAGAAGAGATCATATTTCACCCGTATTAGCTGTATTAGCCTCACTGCACTGGTTACCTGTAAAATGTATAACTGAGTTTCAAATTGTGCTTCTTGCATATAAAGCACTACACGGTCAAGCACCAGTATATCTTAAAGAGCTCCTGGTACCCTATCAGCCCAGTAGAACACTGCGCCCCCAGAAGTTACACTTATTTGCCACTCCTAGAAATTTTAGGAGTAGAATGGCAGGTAGAGCCTTTAGTTATCAGGCTCCTCTGTTAAGGAACCATCTCCTCGACTCCCCAGGGGGCAGACGCTCTCTCGCTGTTTAAAAGTAAACTCAAAATCCACCTTTTTGCCAAAGCATATAGTTAGAACTGACCCCAGATATGCTGATAACACCCCTCTATGTTCCTTGGCCTAAGATAAAGACTCCTGTTTTCTGGCTTGATCTACCCTCTACCAGTCAACCCAACTGGTAGACAGAACAGACAGAAGGCCGCCCCACAGAGCCTTGGTTCTGTTCAAGGATTCTTCCCCTGAGGGAGTTTTTCCTTGCCTCTGTCGCCAAGTGCTTGCTCATGTGGGGTTTCAGTTGGTTCTCCGTTTTTATTTATGAGTGTGACCTTCATGTGTAAAGCACCACAAGATAACTGTTGTGATTTGGCGCCACATGAATACATTTCATTGAATTTGATTTTTTTTTTTAAATAGAGATTTTCATTTATTGGAGAATTAACTGCCAATAGATTGCAGCTGCATTTTCATGCTTCACTTTAAAAATAATTGAACATAAACGCTAAGTAGTTTTATGTTTGCGTTTTGTAAGGTAAGGATGCCGTACGGTTGCACCCCTAGCTGATATTCCCCTGGTCTTTCTTTTAAGAGATTTCCTTTTCATAAAGTAAAATCCAGTACGATGAGATAAACGGATGGAGCGTAGCAAGAGAGGGGACAAAAACAAGCGAAGAAGAAAAAACATTCCAGAGGAAAATGAAAAGTTGAAGGGCACATTATGAAGATACAGTATGCAAAGGAGGAGAGAACACGGGGGGAAAGGAAAAGAACAGAAAGAGAATGAAGGTTATACTAATGAGTGGTGAGACAGCACAGAGACAGAAGAAAGCAAAGAGGAGATGTGTGTTGGAGGGTTTGAGACCTTGAGCAACCAAACAAGTGGCTACGTGTAGTTCAATGCTTTATGTGTTTCAGACACATACTTTCAGCAAATATGTTTGAAAAGATTAAAAGTAAATTGTGTACCAGGCTCATTTGTGGAGGATGTTCACAGCATTGAGAACACCAGTCAGATGAGCAGTGTTGTGTGTTTCAATACTGCCTTTGCTGCCCATGAGGAGCGTATTCTCTGCACGCATTTTGTTTGTTTTTGTGCGTGTGTTTTTTGTTCCCATTTTATGTATGACGATAGCTTTATCACTCCAGCTGTGGCCTGACCTTTCCTATTATTGACTATCATCTATCGAGCTCTATGGTCTCTATGAAGCGCTGCACAGTGGAGATGAGATCCTCTTCACTCACCGCATGCGCTGGCAGACCTTTTATCTTCATCATCAAAAATACACTCTTGTTCTTCACACATTCTTTAGCACATGAACTCGGAAATGTGTCTGAATGACAGTTTTTTACAATCATTTCAACGCTAAGGTCAGAGGTTTTCGCTTAACTTTCAAAACTCTTGATACAACACTTGTAACACAGCCCGGCAATTTTTTTCAAAACCTTGCATTGCGTATTCATATAATTGAAGAAAACTTCCACGTCTGACTCTTCGGTTCAAATGACTCACCTTTCATGAAATGCTGGAACACTACTTTAGATCACCCACGCACAAGATACCGGTAGCTTCACTGCTAAGTTATTTTTTCAATCCCTGACAGTACTGCAAAAAACACATTATGCATGTTTCTATAAGGTTCTTTTTGTGGTTCTACAGTAAACAATACAGACATTGCACAAAATGTCAAATTTATTTTTGAAATACAATAGTAACGGGTTTATTTGAAGAATGGCAAAAAAGTAGCCGTAATGCCAAAAAGGTATCAATAAAAGTAAGTGCCGATGTAAAAAGTGAACACTTGTAAACAAAAATAATACTGAAACATTGTTACTCGTTACTTGTTGCATCGACTCTCCTTGCTGGAGTTGGCTAGAGGTTCTCGACAACATCACAGTGAATATTTTGACAAATCCAGGCCTGACATGTCGTACCTGGATCATGGCAGCGACCTCACTCGTGGTCATTTCCCAAGCGATGCCATGATCCACAACCATTGCTCTGATTTCTTTTGACACCCTCTGCTGTGGATGCCGTTGTCTTGGTCTGTCTTGGACAGCTGAATGACCAAAGTGACTTGGCAGTACATGCGCTGGAGAATCCTGCCTAATTGTATCGTCTTGCTTGGCTTTCATTGCGAAACCCAGACCCCAAAGATGCATTTCAAGCCAAAGGGCTTTAGACCTTTTTTGGGGATGCAAAAAATCCAAAATCTATATTTCATCTCAAATGAATGAATGGAGGAATACTGTCTAGTTGTGCACAATTACAGTATAAACAGGAAATTGATCAGGCAATACCAGACGTATGAACTTGAGTCATTCGACTTGGACTAGTGTCTGACTTGAGTTACAATTTTGATGACTCTGGACTCGTCTCGCAAGACTCGCAACTCGACTTGGACTTTGACATCAATGACTGGGGTCTTGACTGGGACTTTTGTCTGATGACTTGAAAATATAGTACCGGTACTTGAGATTTTCAGAGGGTGTGTGGGGGTGAGAGGCGGGGTACACCCTGAACTGGTCACGATGTAGCGTTTGTGTCTTTTAATTTATATTTTAATGACTAAGTATTGGCTTACACAGTTTGTCCATCACTGTATGTAATAAACTTTACTTTATAAACTGTGCTTATAACTTTTAAGGACTCAAACATTTGAAAGCCTATGACTTCGGACTTGACCTAACCAGACTTGGGATTAAAGACTTGAATATTTTAAAATACAGCACATACGAGATATGGTATCTGTCATATCATGCTAAAAAAAGATGCTTTCTGACAGTGAAATGACAAAATCAATAAAACTCATATCAGTGCAGTGTATATTTACACTTCAAAGTAATTTCAAAGTTTGGCCTAAAACTTGAATTAAAATAGTCTTCTTGCACTATCCACTTTACGTAGAGGTCTCTCAAATATCCCCAGAAGCCAAATTGGTCAAAGTTTGGCAAATTGATGCTTGCATGTGATTACGTCCTATGATGAAGTAGCATCTCAGGTCATCATCTTCATCAGCTACAGATGTGGTTTAGTGTCAGCATGCACTGGAAAGGGCTTGTTTATGGATATGAATGTAGCTTAGTAGACATTCCCTCCTATTGCACTCTATTGTAGTGAGACATAAACCACACACACACACACACACACACACACACACACACCGTACTCACACAACACCGTGCCAACACTACTACTGTATGTGCAGAAAGTGTGTGCAGTGACATTCAGTGTGCATCCAACACTGCTATGGTGCACTCAGGGAACCACTCGGCCGTCGTTCAATACTCACACACACACACACGCACACACACACGCACACACACACAGTGGCTTGTTGAATTTTGAAACCATCCCTCTTTCTTCATGATTTCTTCTCTACTCATCCTTCCTTGATGTTTTCCTCCACTCTTAATTTTACTCATTTACCCCGCTTTGTTTGCATTTTACATCGCTGTAATCTCCTAATAAGCTCCTCCCCTCCTTGTAAGATAAGCACATACACCACATCCTGAAGATGCGATTATTATTCAATGAAAAAAAAACAAAATACTGCTACAGTGCAGGTATCCCGCTAAGATAATGATTTTGCAACAATTATGCATAAGAGAGTGCAAATTGAAAACAAGAGCACTGTGTGTGTGTGTGTGTGTGTGTGTGTGTGTGTGTGTGTGTGTGTGTGTTTGTTTTGTATCTGTGTGCCTGTGTCTTTATGGGGTAGGATAAAGTTGGCTGTGACTAATTTTCCTCTGTAGTCATGGCTCTAATTCCCGGTTGGGATGGGAATGGTCCCTGAAAGAGTCCCAGTGGAAATCACAGTAGGCAGGAAGGCAGCAGCTACGAGAAACACTGATGAATTATCTATAGCTAGAGAGCTAGAGAGGGGAGGGTGTGTGGCGATAGTGAGGCCTGGAATGGCACCCAACACATCCCAGAAGTTGCACACATCTACTACTACAAGTAATATACGGCCCATGTATTTTCACACGTAAAACAGCCTGTCCTCATAACCACAATGTTGCGGTTCTGTAGACTACAACATGTATGTATGGAGTAGAGCGTACTATAAGTGCAGCATGTGTGTTTGGTGGGTGTAATATGAGGAGCATTTGCGTAATGATACGTCATTTAATAGTCATTAAGCCTGGCGAAATAATTGAATGCAAAACACATCACTGACCTGCTGTGTATCATTTCTACTGTACTACAGGTGTTTTGTTATATACCGTGTAGGTCTTTGGGTACTTCTGTATGACCTTCACGTCTTGAGCTTTACAGTGGTTGCCGCCCATTACTAGGTTTTAATTTCACACGTCATATACAGAATGTTTTCTTGTTGCATTACTCACACAGTTCCTACTGCAGGCCTTTACTCCCAAAAGGTTTTAGACATTAGGAAAATTGCTTAGATGATTAGTATATCATGATATCATTATGTGTAATGAACACATAAGCTTAGTTAAATGCCTTATATTATTTAAAAGAAAATGGGTGCATATATCATTTGAAATACATAACATAAGGAATTATACTACTACATACAGTATTTGCTCTTTGTGGCAGTAGGGAGTGTTCACTGCTGAGATTATTTTTTAAACTAGCCTAAAAGTCTGGGGAGTATTAGTATGGTTCATTTCTTGGCCTCCTCCCGCCTCACAAGACTATGCCCCAGACACACACTTGCTTTGGACAGTATCACCTTCATAGGACGGCTTCATGGCTGCCTTTCTTCACCAGAAAGCCTCCACTCCTCTATAATATTGATGAAAATATGGTTCTATCCTTCTCTTCAACCACAGCTGCTAGCATGCTGAAACTAAACATCCATGCCACATGTGTCTCCCCAAGCCACGACAAGCCATACGGTATGAAAAGTCCCTGGAGAATAGGACATACAGTAGGGGAAACAACTATTTGATCCCCTGCTTATGGTGTGTTTCTTTAAAAAAAAAAAAAAAAAGAGTGAGAGTAACAACAAAAAAAAGGGAAAAAGTGTTTGATCATTCAGACAAACATGCACTACTGTAGTACTTAGTACTTGAGAAACCCTTGTTGGAAAGCACAGAAGTCAGGTGTTTCTTGTAATTGGTCACCAGGGTTGCACACATATCAGGAGGCATTTTAGTCTGCTCCTTTTTACATATTGCATGCCAGGCATCTGCACCTCTCATCACTATTAGAGCTACTTTGACAAAAAAGAAAGGAGAGGTGAGCTATTTGATTTTTATGTATAGCTGGCAACATTTAAATTGTTCTTTATTTCCAAAGCACAAAGAGTGTGGTCTTTGTCTGTATGCTATTTTGCTGTAATTTGTCATCAAATAGAGCTATAATGTCTGAACAGTCATAACAATAATAGGAGATGAAGGAAATAGTATAGATACAAATATTATATATATTATTAGATGCCTTTGGTGAGCTACTCAATGTCAGCTGATGAGCTACTGTTAGCTGAGGGCTTTGAGGCTGTCGCTTGACATTTCAAAGTTTCAGATCCCTCCACAAAAAAGTCCAGAGGCTGGCTAGGACACTCCAGGATGATAATGTGCTTCTTCCTGACCCACTCTTTGTTCCCTTGGCCATATGTTTTGGGTAATTATAATGCTGGAAGACCCATCCATGACCCATCCTCAGTTTTTTTGGCTGAGTATTGGAGGTTCTCATCCAATATTTCACGCTAAATCAGCCTCTCAGTGTGGTGAAGTCATCCTATACGCCCCAAAGCGAAATGTTTTCTCTGCCTCCAAATCCGGTGAGTCAAGTTGACACTAGAAAGCTAAATGTCGGTCTGGTCTGACCACATCACATTCTCCAAGCCTTCTTTGAACCAATCAGGTGTTCATTGGGAAACTTGAGACGGGCCTTCACATGTGCCTTCTTGAGCAGGAGGACCTTGCAGTCATTGCATACCGTTTTACTCCAAAAGTGGTACCTTCTCACCATCTGTCTTACTGATGGACTTCCATTCCAATCTTGTGCAGGTTTACAATCCTGTCGCTGAGGCCCTTTGGCAGTCTTGCCCATTGTGGTGGGGAGGGTTGAATGGAAGGGATTGTGGGTCTGGTTAAGGTTACCTTCCTGAAGGGACAGGACTAATTTGTGTATCTCGTCGTCACATAAACAGTCTGTGGGGGTCAGAATTCTCACTGGTTGGTATTTATTTATTTTCCTCAAATACAAATTAATTTATTATTACACTATTAATGTTTTTTTCTGAAATTTTGTTAATATCCTGCCACCCTCTGTTAAAAGAAACCTACCTACCTACCATATACTGTAAAGCAGGCTTGTGCAACATTCCCAACTTAAGTGAGAATATCTCCCAAATTCCAATTCAATTCCATTAATTTGAAATGAAATTGAGGTTACAAACACAACGTAGAAATTACAAAGTAAAAATCCAATTAAAATTGAAAGGTGTAAGTTGTGGTAGCAGTATCCAAATTCCAATTTATAACTATGTTGTATTCCAGGACCATACTTTACAGTAAATTCCATAAATGACTGTTAGAAATATTACTATTAATCTTATGTACATATTCTATTTTGCGGTAATAACAGCAAATATTTTTGATCGACAATGAAGAATGAAAGTATCTTCTATATAACATATTGTTTAATTTGATGTATTATATCTTTCAAATTATGGAACATGGTGGAAAAATTTCCCAGAATGCTTTACTTTATCCAAGTAAAGCATGCTAGCTGCACTTGCCTGCAAATACCTGCATCCTCAGCACCTGCTGACAGGATCTTTAATGTTGCAGGTAAGGTATCATCATCTCAGTGATAAAACCTTTGGACGTTGTGACATTGCAGCAATGTTACCCGATAAATTAAGAACTGTAATAAATGATTCTTGCATTTACCACATTTGTTCATTTTCAAATGAAGAAAATATTACAAATATTAAAAACTGAGAGAATTTCTTTGAGTGTTTACAACGTATTTTTACTATTTAAGCCAAAACCTTTGTTGTACATAACAAATTCTTCTGTTACTTGGGTATAAGGAATTTCTCTGAACTGGAATGAATTTAATTCCAATACATTTAATTTCTGTAATTCAAATTATGATTCAATATCTTAGAGCTAACTAGTTGAGCTAACTCATGCCCGAAGTCAGCTGGGATAGGCTCCAGCATACCCCTGCGACCCTAATTAGGATAAGTGGCATAGAAAATGAATGGATGGATGGATAGTAGAGCTAATTCAATTCAATTCACTGCAGATATGATGTCAAATGATAAATTGGGGCTAATGCTGTCTCTCTGGCTCTGGTTCTGCTGGGAATTAGCTTACATCTACCAGATTTTTTTTTTAATAAACTATGTATTTGTGGCAGAAAATAATTATTGATAGAAGTACACTGCCATAATTACATTACATTCATTTTGGTGTAGTAAAGAACATTTCCACAAAACGTTGCTGAGGGAGTTTGCATGTTCTCCCATGCTTGCATGTGTTTTCTGCAGGTACTCCAGCTTTCTGCTACATCCCATTGGCAACCAGTCCAGAGTCAGCTGGGATAGGCTCCGGCTCAACCCTGACCCTGAACAGGATACGTAAGTGATAGAAAATGATTGAAGGAATTGCTGAGGGGGGCCGACTGATTAGCATGTTGGCAACACAGTCAGGATATCTGGAAGATTTGGGTTCGTATCTCCGTTTGGGCATCTTTGTGTGGAGTTTGCATGTTTTCCCCGTGTTTCTCCGGGTACTACTCCGGGTAGGTTAATTGGAAACTCTCAATTGTCCGTCAGTGTCTATGTGAGTGTGAATGGTTGTTTGTCTATACACCAGTCCACACCAGTCCAGGGTATACCACATGCCTCGGTCAATGTCCTTTAGATGGCAGCAGCCAAATACAGCCATCAGTCCCACAGGCGTCCTGTCGGCTATAATCCAGAATCAATGACTAGATTGTGCAGATTACCTACAAGGCATGACATGACCTCACTCCTTGCTGCATCTCAAACCACTGTGCCCTCTGCTAGATAATCTGTCTTTTGCACACGCTGTGAAACCAGAAGTGAATGCACCGCTCCGTGGAATCCTCTTGTGCATTATCTTTCTGTTTCTCCTCATTTCAGATTGTAATTCAGACTTTACATTTGTTTGAATATCACTTATTTCATGTTTGTTTTGCTTGCAAAGCTCTTTCTCTTCTTGCTCTGTGACCTGTCAATGAATCACTGTTTTGTTAGATTTCACTTTGTCACTTAATCCTTTTCCTGTTCTTAGATTTGTTTTAATCTTGCTTGTTTGTCTGTGTCTGCGTTGCGCTTTGTAACAAAGGAAGCTTTTCAATTCACCTGCAACTGGGGATGGATAATTTTATTTTGAACATGCATACAGGTTATATTGGAAACCATCACATATTACAATTACAATCCCACGTGTCCAAAAAGGAGTAGGAAGATGTCAGTCTTATTTAATCCTAACCCCATTTTGTTTCACATCAATTGCTAATACGTTTGTTTGTGCACTTCAACATGTAGAATTTACCCATTTTGAAATAAAAACATCACATAAGAAAACGATAAGGCAGTATTAAAATGTGTTACAATTGGAGGCAAGGGTTGTAATGTATAGATAAATGATGTAACATTCACAATAAAAAAAATAAATACTGTACATAATAATTAAAAGTTAATAGTTGACAGAAACATAGTTGGATGTTGAGTGAGTACAGACAATGTAATACTGTAGTTCTAAGAAATGAGAAATAAGTGGTAAGTGCAAAAGTGATTACACATAGGATTGTATGTACACAGCCGCTCAGGACGACGACAGGAGCAATACAGTCGAACCCGTCTTAGCGGCCACCTGTATATAACGGCCACCTGCCTATAGCGGCCACTGAAAAATCCCCTGCGGAAAATTTACGTGTTATATACTCTGTATATAGCGGTCACCTGTCTAATGCGGCCAGTGGCCACCCACTTTGTATCCGTTGGTCAATATCTGACCGCATATAGCGGCCAAAATACTGACTTTAGCAGAAGCTTCATGCACGAAAAAGTTTAGTTTTTTAATCAATGAAGCGTGTGTAGACTTTAATTACTGAGTCCTAGCTCAGTCACAATCATTCACAAGATCCACACAAACTGTCAGTTTTTCGACAAAAAAAAGCCGTCTTCTTTGGAGTTTGTTGCAGACAGTGACACCGTTTATTTCCTGGTGTGAGACAATGTGCACTGGTCAATACTGTAATGACGCTTGTTGTGGGGAAGGAGAGACTCACGTCGCCGATGCACTTTAATCGCTTTATTAACAGCGGAGAACACTGCAGGACTTTACATCCACGCCAACATTAACACACTTCCCAACTCTCTCGACACTCACAGCTAGCACTGAGCCTAGCTCTCCTGCTCGTGACGTCGCACCGTCACTTCCTGATGAACTAAAGCTGTAATGACACCCTGCCGTATATATAGTGGCACAGCTTTGTTCTGTGGGTGGTGTAGAATAACAAGCCTAGTTGTTCTGTACAACTTTTATCCGCCGTCCCACAGTGCCCTCTACTGGTCAACATGTAACAGTATAATTATATGTACAGCTGTATCTGCAAACACAACGAGCTTCTAATCACAGACATGTTAATATGTGTGCGCACAAATTCAAAATGGCCGCCAACCTGTCTATAACGGCCACCTGCCACTTTTGCCTTTTTCCTTTAGTGGCTGCTATAGACAGGTTTTACTGTATGTTTTAAAAAGCATACAAAAACACTACAGCCAAACGGCGCCAGGACGCAGCACGGTCAGAGGAGAGAATAAGCGTGAGTCACTTAATAATTTACTTTGTCCAACCTAATAGATTGATCATTAAAATTCAAACACAATTTGAACTTTGCGAGTGTTTAAAATGAGAGACAATGTGTACAAAGTGTATTGTGAGTGGTTTAACAGCCTTAAAACATATATAATAACTGTAAACAAATAAAGTTGGGTAGTTTGAGGATTTCACTTAATGCAAGCTATTTTGGGAACTTATCCTCCGCGATAAACGAGGGAACGCTGTACAACATCATATGATGATATGCCTGTAAACATTCTCATTCATCCAGGTCATTGAATTCTTAGGGCACTAAATGGATTCCAACTGGACTGTTCAGGTTGTCTTAGAAGACGTTTCACCTCTCACCCGAGCAGGCTTCATCAGTTCATGCTCAAAGTCTAGGTGGGACACACACCAGTCAGACTAGATAAGACAGCTCAAGGCTGAGAGGTGGTACAAGATCCAATCTATTTATCCGCTAAAGGAGGAGGCAGGTCCAGATAGGAATGGTTGGCTCTTTAGTGGTGTCAAATGACGGACGATCATTAGGATACAGTGAAGTGGGGCCTATGCCCGCCAACGATGGTCGTTTGGGTGGTATCACCTTAGCATCCCATTCAGAAACCAAGGGCGCTATGGCTTATTTATTTCTTAGAGGCTAAATGACTGACTCTTTTAGGAAGGGATGAGAGGACAGCATTGTATGTGGGAGAAAGGTGGGGTCGACCCAAAAACTGACTCGGCTCACGGGACGAAGTGGTGGAAAAGTCACTCTTGATGCACTACACTGCTGATGAGGATGTCATGTGGTGTTGTTTCTGCCATACATTGGAATGCATGCATCCATGGTGTTGATATCTACATACACCTTTGATTATAGAAGGTTGGCAATTTGTTGCTCAGTTGACGCAACATGCATTTCATTTTGTTCTCCTCTGTTCTCAACTTTCCTGGCATATGACCTGGGTTTAATTAAGGATCACATCGTTCATTCTTGCGTTCTGATTCACCTCATCAATTATGTTCTTCATTTGCTCCATTATTTTGTTCCTTTGCTTCATTATCCTGCATATGTAGTTGTGACATGTTAATTTGTATTCGAGATTCACAGTGTCTGCTGAGAAAAATTCTGTCTGGCCCTTGGACAAATGTCATCGAGAACCCCTACTCTAGTGGGTGGTTGACCGCCTGATAATTACCCCTTTTCCACTGCAGTGAACTTTGGTGCTGGTGCAGATTTAGTTCAGGGCTGGAGTTGAACCAGTGTTGGCCTTGAACGGGCTCTTCACCAGATTCATTTTCCATTGCCCCGGGGAGCCGTGTCATTACGTCACAAAGGTTACACCTCCGACCGGTAAATAACAAAAGGGAGATCAGCATGAGTCACACTATTTAAATAATGTTAAATAATGTTCCAGATGAAAAGCAATGACTTCCCTGGAGCTTTTATTTTGAAGATTACTCATCTTCCATCAGAATTTTACAAACTACCAGGCAATCAATAATTTGTGTAAGACTACAGTATTTATTTATTGAACATAACCATAAAGTAGTGACCAAGCACAGCTCTGTCACGGAGATGAAACACTTCCTGCTCTCCAATATAAAATACTATATGCGATTGTATTCTAAAAATAACCATAAAACCCCATAATGTAAATGTAATATGTGTGTGGATTGAAGAAATAAACCTATATGGTGACTTACAGTATATGTTTATATTTATTGTGTGTATGCGGTGGAAGCACACTCCTTCACAAATAGTGATTTAGTATTGAGAAATGTGCGAACTCATTTCAATTTGAATAATCCTGCACATCATTCACTGCATTGTTTGACAGACATCGCGGTCGACGGTACGAAATATTTTCAGACATTTGTGTAATAGGACGGTAAAATTCCAGCACTTGCTGACTAAATTAAAGTCTTCTCTGGATCTCATATTTACAAAAATGGAGTCAATGAAGTTGAAACGGAGATAACAGGTGGGTATTTACTTGAGGAAAGTCCTCCCCCACTTCACTATGCAAACGGTTCAGCTCTCAGCCCAGCAAGCTTGTGGAGCCAGAGTTGAACCAAAAATACGGCACCAGTGCAGCACCCCTGTGGAACCATGATGATGGAAAACCAAACCTACTGGGAATCAGCTCCGAACCAGTCACAGTGGAAAAGGGGTATGTGTCTACTCCTGACTCAAGTGGCCCCTCTCTTCCTGCTGGGCGGGGTTAGAGAAGGAAAGTGTTGAAATACTTAACAATACCTGGCTTACAAATAAGGTCAAATACAGCAGTGTTGGCTGTTTACACCAGACCATTTGCATTTATTTGTGTCCTGTATTTTCATAAATGTAATAAACCACACCAAAGTTAAATTTGTGGGCTTGCTATGTTTAGGTGAAATGAAAGTCAGACAGTGGCCCAGGCCAATTTTAATATATAGCATTGGGAGATGCTGCACCTGCTGACATAAATAAAAATGCCTCTCTCGTGGGCCTATAATATTCCCATGTACAGTATACTGTATGAGTAGCTGACCTGATCTTGTCTGTTGTTCAGTATGGTGCATTTTGTGATATTTATATCTTTTGTGGTGTCTGGGTAGTAGTCACACAATATTCCTTGAAGGAATGATGTGCCTGTAGTAATCAATATGTCCTCTATTGCTCGCTGGTATAGACACCAGTGGGGTAGAATCTCTTCATTTGCTTTGGGATGCTCTCTTCCAGGGCACTTTTTTGTATTTGAGTCTATTTTTTGAAAGTGTGTGAGAGACAGAAGTGTGGCATACTTTTTGTTGAAATGACAACATTGTGTGATAACACTTTGAAAGACTGTTTAAGTGTCCATGGGGATCGACATTTTCTAACAAGATGTAACAAAGAGATTATACTTTAAAGGTTATAACAAAATCATATGTTTTTCCAGCTCACCCTGCTCCCTTTTTTCCTATATTTCTATCTGGTGGTCACTGTCTGTCATCTGTCATCCTCCCACCTCCTAATTTCCACTGCCTCAATTCAATTCAACGAGCTTTACTGGCATTAAAAGGTGATTTTTACTTACTCTAGCTATCTCTCTCTCTTCATTTTGTCCTGTTAAATAATTTCCCGCCTTCAAGTCTGAAGTATCCCTCCACATGCGGGCTGCACAAGCCATGGTCAGCCTAAAGCGAGGCCAGTGCACTCTTTCACATCAAACAGTTCAAGCCAAGGCTATGTATTCTTTATTAGCTTGTCCATGTTCACGAATAAGCAAGGTGAGCTAAGTGACAGCGGGTTGTTGCAGGCACAGTGGAGGCTTGCATACTGGAATGTGAAGGACTGGTCTGAAAAAATAATAAAATTAACAATAAAAAGTACTGTGGCAGCCTTGTAAATGACTTTTAATTATACAGCGACATCGTGTGGACTAAACTGGTAAATTATTTCAAAACACGTACAGTAAATACAGGATCATCGAATGATTTTGTCTTCCCTGTGTTCCCTTCCACTGTAAATCGTAATTTTGTCCTTTATTTGTGTTAATATATAATTGTCAGTCAAATTAGCAGTATTTTTTCCAAAGTATTGATATTACACATTTTATTAATTGAAAATCTCTCAATTACTCAAAATAGAAGAAATTAAATCTACAATTTCAATGATATCTGAAATATCAATTGATTTGACTAAGTGTGTAAATCTGGGTTTGGACAAATTTACGAAATGAAGTAAAACAATTTTACAAAAAGCTAAAATTACAACAAAATTGACAAAATACAAAAAAGAAATACAACAAATGCAAAGGGCTAAAATAATGACAAATTTACACAAAGAAATTACAAAAAACTTGAAATATTTTATTTTTCAAACACTAAAATTGTAAAACAACACGCACAAATAAAATGTGCAAACCCTCCCAATTCTCATGCAAAAAGATACTTTACATTCCAACAAAGCTTTCTCTTCTGAAAATTTTACTTCATCTTGAACTGAAACACAAGTCTTTGAAAGCATTCCACAGTTGCCACACCTTCCCCCTCAGTTTGAGCCACATTCCGCCACATTCCACAGGTAACGAATGCGTTTACATATAAAACGGGGCCATTTTGGCCCCTCTCTGGTATTTCTAGATCGGGAGGCCAAATTGGCCCCTTCTTGGTACTCCTAGTGTTAAAGGTAAAACCGCATTATAAGCTATACAATACACGGTGTGGTAAAATTTTACTGTAGCAGATGGCCCCGTGCAACATCACATAGAATATGTACGATAATGTGGGAAACTGTCGTAAAAAATGTACATTTTAAGCTTCTCGTACTATAATGTCAATTCCCATCTAGCGCCACTGGATGGACCAAAGATGCTCTATGAACAAGGATAGGATAACAAGGATACCATACAAATGTTTATTGAAAGAAACGTGACACGTATTACGTGTTTTATGGCTCATAATAAGATTTTTTCCAATAACATTTCCAAAAAAACGACTGCATTTACATATGAAAACTGACTACCTGAGAGGGCCAAAATGGCCCTCTCAGGTATTTCTACGGTGGGAAGGTTGAAGCTGGTACTTCTAGTGTTAAAACATAACTGAGATTAATTGAGACCTATCAGTGTGGAAAACGTTATCAAGCCATTTCTAAAGCTTTGGGACTCCAGCGAACCACAGTGAGAGTCATTATCGCCAAATGGCAAAAACATGGAACAGTGGTGAACATTCCCAGGAGTGTCCGGCCAAGCAAAATGACCCCAAGAGCGCAGCAACGACTCATCCAAAAGGTCACAAAAGACCCCACAACAACATCCAAAGGACTGCAGGCCTCACTTGCCCCAGTTAAGGTCAGTGTTCATGACTCCACCATAAGAAAGACACTGGGCAAAAACGACCTGCATGACAGAGTTCCAAGACCAAAACCACTGCTTAACAAAAACAACATTCAGGCTTGTCTCAATACGCCAGTCCACATCTGAATGGCTGGAACAAAATGAAGACTTTGGAGTGGGGCTGCACCGTGCCCGAGTGGTTAGCATGGTGGCCACAAAGTCAGGAGATTGGGAAGACCGGGGTTCGAATCTCCGTTGGGCATCTCTGTGTGGAGTTTGCATGTTCTTCCTGTGCATGCATGGGTTTTCTCCAGGTACTCTGGTTTCCTCCCACATTCCAAAAACATGCATGTTAGGTTAATTGGCAACTCTAAATTGTCCATAGGTATGAATGTGTGCCTGAATGATTATTTGTCTATATGTGCCCTGCGATTGGCTGGCGACCAGTGCAGGGTGTACCCCGCCTCTCGCCCGAAGGCTGCTGGGATAGGCTACAGCATACCTGCGACCCTAATAAGGATAATGGACTTTGGAGTGGCCTAGTCAAATTCCTGACCCCCTATTGAGATGCTGTGGCAACCGTGATAGAGGGAAGCCGCAAAAGTGGCGAGGCAGTACTGTACAGTACTATACTTTTGTGACATTTTAGTTGTAGGTTTTTTCTAATGAAAAATATGTGACTTGACTCAATAAGGGTTGGGGAACACTGCGATGACTTGGATGTGGATACACTGAAATGTGCATAAAAAATAATAAACATTAATCATCTTCATGTCTGCACTAAATTTAGCAAGATGAGGCCAGAAAAAGCCCAAATACCACCAGTAAGAGCTTCTTTAGGACCCATGGCCACAAAAGAAAATAAGTGAAAAAATGTCTTTTCACGTTATTCATTCCATATCATTCAGAGTTCACTCTGGTGGTTACAGAGAATCTGTGGGACTAAATTGCAACGTCACTGTTCCATGCTGTTAATTGAGGCAGGGCTATATTAAGGGTCAGATAAAAGTCATCTTGCTGGATGGCAGGAGATTTGTCTATTTTCTCATACTCATCCAAGACAACAGTCAGCTCTTTGGCACAGACCTCTCCCTGTATCCAGGAAGTGACGAAGAGGACTTTTAGCTGGGTCGAGACAATCGGAGGGAGGTTGTCACGTCTCTACAAAAAGTTATGTGGAAGAAGAGACCCGTCAGGCTAGCAATGGACGAATAAATTCGAACAGGAAGTTAACTTCAAAATAAAAGTACACAATAGAAGTAGCTATTACCAGCGCTCAATTATATTCACATAGATCAGCCTTACGCACGTCACCCTGGTCCTATTTACTCCCCTTTAACATACATGGGACTATTTGTACTTTATTTAGCAGCGACAGTAGGATGACGCAAAGTGGTTTACTTTTGAAAATGCAAAGCGGAAGAAGTGAGCGAGTACATTTGTTTATGTCCTGCCTGAGAGAAGGGGTTTCTTCTTGACAAACACCGACCAGAAAAACATCCGACATGGGATCTTTGCAAGTACTTGAAACTTGACAACATTTACGAAGGACGTCACCAAACACAGATTTGAGTCTGGCTGTTGTTCTCACAAAGTTTACGGGTTTTACGTGTTTATGCTGAGGAGTGAAGTTAGAAAGGTTCGAGTTGAAAATGGAGAGGGCCAGCTGAGTGATAGTGGGGTGAGGAGGCTGGATTTGGCAAACTTGGGAGTCCTGCCCTGCCGCTAGCATGCTAGTTAGCAGGCTTAGCTTCGTCATCGTTAATCAGTCCGAATGAGGTGAGAACTAAAACTTTTTGACACTTGTGATATGACTTTTGTAGGTGGCGCCTTTGTTGGGTACGTTAAATACACTAAGTATGCTAAAATACTGGCATGTTTGTCATCGCTTACGGGAAGGTTAGGCATCATGAGGGCCTGGTTTAAACAACTTTTAGACAATTTTTTACAAAAGTACACCGCGCAATGTTTGAAAAGAATGGCGGTTTATGTCTCCACATCTAAGAAATGATTCATTTTATTTAAAGTACAGTATACCAAGTTGAACTCCTTGGGCGACCAACAGTGGCATTTGTTTTCTTAATAGTTGCAATGCAAACAATCCTACAATAGCGGATAGTGGAAGTTTGCATTTAGGCCAAACATAAGTGGTGTGCCTTTTTACTTAACAAGTTATCAGCGTTGTAGTGTTGCATATATAATACTAAATGTCACAGAGTTGCTTCACTCTTGCCAGCACCGAGCTTCATGGATGGATGTGGCGGCACTAACTATCATTGTGTGCTGTTTTTCAGAGCTTCCATCTTCACTTCTACAACTTTGTCCAAGGAGAGATTGATGGACGCTTTGCAGAATTTTCCAATGGATTCAATCAAAGCTGACACCTTTACTTCCAATGGAAATGCTGATTGAAGTTTGATGGTAACTTTTTGCAGTTGTCCTAAAGGCAACTCCACTCATGTTCTGCTGGATGCTACTTTGAAGGTAGATTTTTTTGCCCCGAGCTTCCATAATAACCCATGCCATTTGATGCAAGTCATTCGAAATATGAAGCTGTCTGACATGAGCTTCAGATGAGGTTTTCAGGCGCACTGACAGGCTGCAGATATTTCAACAAAAACAACAACTTGTGACATGCAGTCGTAGTAACTCAACGGAGAAGACATACAGCATGTTTGCAATATTGCAGTGATGAAGACTTGGAAGTTTCACCTTCGACTTTAGTGGATGGATTTGGTATATTTAAGAACAGCAATTGCTGATGCCAGCTGATTGGGAGTCCACTTCAATTCATGAACCCTCTGTCTGAGTCAGGACTCAGCCTGGATGTTGGATGCCCTGAAGGTGTCGAGTCCGCGGTGATGAGGCAGGGTTCCTGATGGCCTGCATGGCTGGCTGAGCAGAGGCCCCAAGTTATGTGATGGGGTGCAGGAACAGTAAGGTCCTCCCTGAGCCTCCAGGGGATGTTCAGTTGGACCTGGTAAAAAAGGTTAGTAAAGGACATTACGTGAACTTCATCTACCAGGCACTTAATCACATCTCTACAATTTAATGAGATCCAGTGAAACGGTTTGTTGACTGATATAATATAGCACTAGCATTATTTAATAATATTAGCTATTGTAGTTGTACTGTACTGGTATAGATCTTACACGTATTAACGTTACCAATACTTTGGGTGTGTTTACTACCCTACTTAAAACTGACAACACTGATAATATGACACAGTATTGAATAAATATTGTTGAATTAATGTGTAAGTAATTACTTAGTATTGCTATTAAGGTTAGACATTTAATTTAGATTACTTTATTGACCTTAACAGTTGTTATTTTTAGAATTATATTTGTATGCGGATGAGAGAATGACACAATAATGCTGCCCAAAGGTGTAATGAATCTCTTAGTGGATGTAGCTCAGCCTCTCATAGCTGATGCCATGATGTTGATAATAGGCTGCTAAGTGCTTGAGACTTTTTCACCTGCACCCAGTGCACACCGTTTGGCCTCAGTCGCTTCAAGATCCAATTTAATCAGTTAATTCTACACAATTGACCCTACTCTTAAGCCCAATGAATTTACTGTTATGCATGTCCCTAATCATTATGTTTGTAAAAGCAGAACTTTTGATTTAGCTTTTGTATTTAGCTTTTGATTTGTATTGGATCTCATTAGATCCTACAACAACTCAATAACATTTGTAATTGTAACCATATTGTTAGTTACATCAACAGTGCTGTTTTAACTAAGTCCAACACCACACATCAATGATGCCGAGGTAAATTTGAAACTGGGACTGATTTATATCATTATTATGAAATTTATAACAATTTTTAGAGACCAGCGATTTCTTCAAAGTGCCTCTGAAAGCCCAGTGATATGTAAATTGACATAGAATGGAGTCAGACTTTGACAGAATTATTAAATGGTTGAACAAAATAATTAAATTATTGCAGTTATTCGTTGTAGCTTAAGTCTCACACATTCTCATACACTCAATACACTTCACCATGACAGGTTTATTACTAAAATGTCCTTCGTGTCACAGTGGTAAAAGCAGCTGGAGATCCACTAAAATATGCACATTATTAATAGCAATAGCTTGTCATGCCTTAAATGGAATTCCCATTTATCTACCTTGGCTATTTGCCCAAGTAGGTCCTTTTGAGAAACAATGCAGATACATTTTAATTATGTTGACATGATGACTTAACATAATAACTTAACATAAGCTACGAAGACGAGTTCCTACGAAAAATAATTCTCCATTATTGAGTTGATTTAACCGTTGTTGTATATGCTGAATCTGAGACAAAGTCTATCTATATGTTTTCTTCCAGGTGGATCCGCCCCCTCAAACAGATGTCTATAAGCACTTCATTCGAGGTGATGGCACTTTTAGCATGATGGGTGAGGCCGGTGGAGGGAGAGTGGACAAGGCAAGCGCCCCCTCCCCGTCGCTTACTCAGGCACAAGCTGCCACTCCCGTTGCCTCCAGCCAGCACCCTAAAAACCCATCAGAGGTGCCAGACACCCAGCGAAAAAAAGTGGCCAAATATCGAGCTAAATTTGACCCACGGGTCACGGCCAAGTATGACATCAAAGCACTGATAGGTCGAGGGAGTTTTAGCCGCGTTGTCCGTGTGGAACACAAGAGTACTCGACAGCCATATGCCATAAAGATGATCGAGACACGGTACAGAGAGGGCAGGGAGGTTTGTGAGTCCGAGCTGTGCGTTCTTCGACGGGTTCGCCACACCAATATAATCCAGCTCATGGAAGTCTTTGAGACGGCTGAGCGTGTTTACATGGTGATGGAGCTGGCTACTGGAGGAGAACTCTTTGACCGCATTATTGCTCGCGGCTCGTTCACGGAGCGAGATGCCACCCGGGTGCTGCAGATGGTGCTGGATGGTGTCAAGTATCTTCATACTTTGGGGATCACGCACCGAGACCTGAAGCCTGAGAACCTGTTGTACTACCACCCGGGAGCTGACTCAAAGATCATCATCACTGACTTTGGTTTGGCCAGCAGCAGGAAGAAGGGAGACGAGTGTCTGATGAAGACTACCTGCGGCACACCTGAGTACATTGCCCCAGAGATCCTGGTGAGGAAACCCTATACGAATGCCGTCGACATGTGGGCATTGGGAGTGATCTCATACATTCTGCTGAGCGGAACCATGCCATTTGAGAATGACAACCGCATGAGGCTCTACCGGCAGATCCTCAAGGGGAAGTACAGCTTTTCTGGAGAGGTGAGGAATCACTGACAGACACACACAAACTAACTTTTTTTTTTTTTACTAGGAGCACAGTGGCTCCTAACTTAAAATTTTAGAAGTGCAAGCAGATATTTTAGGGGTGCACACCGGAATCAACTTGCAAAGTAAACATTCACATTTCCTCTCATTTTCATCGTATTACTGATAAATATTATTAACTCCGATACCGCCCTCTTTTTACACACATCGGCTCGTTTTCTTCTTCTTTGATGTTTGTCTCCTTTCTTCCTCTTCAGGAGTGTGTGGGTTGGCAAACTAGCTAATTTGCACATGACTGTCAACTGCTGGGCTCAAGTGTGGAGCACAAGTTTGTCAGCAACAAAAAATATTCAATAATAATCAACTAAAATGGGCAAATAAACTGGTAGGGTGTTAGATCCTCACGCGGTAGCCTCGTATTGTCTCTTGCTAGCTCCCACTAATCCCACTAACTTCTGAACACCTTCCACGGTTTGTTGTCTCTGTTTTTGTTAACACCGTTACTCCTTTCGCTACATTAGCTCACTTGATTACATTGTTATTCTTCAGGATGGTACTTATTGTTGATGAGAGCTTCCAGTACATCCTGGCGAGATCTGGAAAATGGATGCCGTCTTTGAGCTATGCGATGACTGACTTCTTTCTTGATTTCAGTAATGTTGTTTTCACTCGCACCTTTCTTTGGACTCATAGCGGTTTAGCCCTGTCCACACGGGAACGAACGGCCGTGAGATTTTTTATTTATTTTTTTTGGCGGGTTGGAAATATTTACGTCCACACAGTGCTAGATTAGTAAATAGTTGCATCGAGATGGGAACAGATCTCTGAGTGAAAACGATGTACAGTGTTCTTTCATAGCCTGCAATAAGTGAAATCCAACTATATTTTTGCACAACGGTTACATAAGTTTTCAGGCTGTAAAACCCCTCACCATACAATTTATAAACTTTTCTCAGACAGGCATTAACATTTTATCACATTTGTCTCTTGTTTAAACACTCAAAGTTCAAATTTTGTATGAATTTGAATGATCAGTTTACAGGATTAGACACAAGAAATGTTTCACTCCTCTGATCATGGCTTGTCTTGGCTTGTAGCGTTTTTGTATCCTCGTTAAAACATTCCTCCTCCTCGTCCTCCATGAACTGAAGATTCATTTACAGTATTCCAGGCGCACTACAGCCGCGTAACTTCTGCCTTCATTCAGCATGTATGATCGCTAACAGCAAACAGGCAGTCCTGCATGAAGGAGATTGGCTGTAGACCATTGTCAATCAATTAGAACGGGTAGAACGGCGGGTTCTCCTTTTCCCAATCAGGACTGTTGTGGCTCTACATTTATTGAGAAAAACTGGACACGTCTTCAGCTCTCACGAGTATACAACACTCTCTACTGGTAGCAGTAGCAAGTACAATAACAGACACCTGCATATGTCACTGTAATATACCACCAGGACGCGGAACACAATGCACGTTCATACGCTGTTAAAAATAACATGTAAAATTGCACACACAAAAAATGTGAAAGGTGAACTGCCATGTAGCGAGGGAACACTAATACACAAGGCACACCTACGTGTGGCGCCAGGAACAGACATACAGACAGAATCATGTGACACACTAAACCATAGAAGAAGAAAGAACACATGCCTGTAAGTCTGTTTTCCTTATTCCAAGGCTCATCTAGACTTACAAGGAGAGGAATTACTTCTCAGAGTCATTATGGAACATAAGACAACAAAATATCAGGAGAATGTCAACTGGGGTGAGTCATGTCACGTCATGTGATAAGTTGGCTTGTTATCAAAGCTCACTTCTGGTCACGTGAAGGCGATGGGTCGGTGACGTCATTGTTTTCATGTCGGCTGTTGACGTGGATGAGTGGCTGAAATGGTAAAATACTTGGCCTGAAAACATTTCTGTATGGATATCCCCTTAGAGGTTGTTGCACTCAATAAAATAAAAATGCTCGGACAGGGGTCATCAACACCAAGGGTCCGTTGTTTATCCGGATGCCTTGCAGGCTGCTGTAGTAAAGAGAGAACTAAGTATCACGAGATATCGTCTTGGGGCATGGTCCAAGATGGCTGCGTAAACAAACCAAGCACAAATACAACAGTTTGTTGCTTGCGCCATATTGTTTTAGCTGCATAGCTGAGTTTTAATTCCTGTATATTGTCAGACTATTTCAGTCATAAAGAACAAGGCAAACTCAGGAACTTACAGTATAATGGGCATACCATGATGCATTGATTGCCCAATGTGTTGAATACAACAGGGATCATTGTTTTTAGTATATATTTTCAGTTTGTTGCTATTACATTGACAGTTGAATTTAGCCCAGTTTCAATAAAGTTTAATTGCAGTCTTGTGCCACATCTGTGTTCATTCCCCAGCCATGGCCCAGTGTGTCCAACCTTGCCAAAGACTTTGTGGAGCGGATTCTAACAGTGGATCCTAGCGAGCGGTTGACTGCCGGCCAGGCTCTCAAGCATCCCTGGATCATCAGCATGGCCGCTGCTTCCTCAATGAAGAACCTACAACGCTGTATATCACAGAACCTGCTGAAGCGGGCATCATCTCGCTGCCACAGCACCAAGTCGGCCCAGTCCACACACTCTAGTCGCTCAACCAAATCCAACAAAGCTCGGCGCGTTCGGGAAAAGGAGCTGCGCGAGTTGAACCGACGTTATCAGCAGCAATACAATGGCTGAAGCAGAACTTGGGGAGACTGAAAAAGTCCATAAGAGCTTCCTGCTCCCTAAAACTAAACTCATAAAGCAACCCGATGTGTCAAATCCTTGACAACCAACAAAAAATTTGTGGATGCTTTGAGAAAGTAACAGCTGCCAGTGAGAATAAATAAAAATGATAATACCTGAACTTTCAAGGACAAACTTTGCATACCCTATTGTTCTACGATAAGGACAGACAGGTAGTTGTTTTACCACAATATCATCTCTTCATCCATCCACCCTTCTTTCTCTTTAACAGGGTGAAGGACTCTATGTTTTCCTTTTGTTTTCAATCCCTGTGCCTTGATATGTATTTATTTATTAACGTGGACAATCTTCATTCAGTTGGTCACTGGATAATGACCATCTACGAGGTTCTGTTGAACAGAGTTCTGGGTAATGAAGTTACTTAAGAGCAGGGCAATCCCTCTCAAGCTCTCTTGGTTGGTGACAATTGCTGTGAATTATTGTACTAAGTGTCTTAGAGTGTAGCTGATGGAGCAATACCCTGCAGCAACCTTGAAAGGCCAAAATGAAGTGATGTTTTGTTCTATGTCTAAGCTTATATCATCTTGCCATAATTGCTTTGTTAGTATTATTTTCTGCCCAAAGATTGTGAATCTTTGCTGTGTCAGTTCTGTAGAAATAAGACACACAGTCCTGCTCCCAGTGCATTTCATTGTAGAGTAGATATCACAATTCAAATTGCTGCTATGAGCACTGTGATTTATTTGGCTTCTAGCGTTATATGTGTCCATTTAAGCACCTGCTGTCTGTTTCAAAAGCAAGAAAAACAAATCATGTAATTTGATTAGTTATAGCAAAACAAAGACCGCTGGAAATCAGCTACACAGGGCCAGACTGATTTTGGATTTTCTTTTAAATGTAAACGTGTAATACGGTAATGCAATTTTTTGCCAAGTAGCAAAGGTTTGAAATTGATATACTAGTTATTTAACTTTGGTAACAGCCAAAGTTAGACCACTTTGTTCAAACGAGCTAATTTTATGCCACAGTAATGTTCCCATTCCTAAACCATATCTGGATTAATCTCATAAGGTCATCATTTTACAAGTTTTACTTTTACTTGAGGAAGAATTAACACATCACACTTCATGAAGGATCTACCCGTAGCAAGTGTTAGAGAATCCACAAGTCCAGTCTGTTTTCTCATTTGGAAGACATTTTAAATTGAATGCCACTTTGATGGTACCATGGTGACGTGCTGTTCACACATCTGCCTCTCAGATAGGACGCGTGCTTTTACTCTGGATACTCTAAATTGCCCTAAGGTATGAAAGTGAGTGTGTACGATTCCCTGTCAATTTATGCCCTGTAATTGACTGGGTGCAGTGTGTAGCCCACCAAAGTCAGCTGGGATAGGCACCAGCCCACCCGAGACCCTGAGCAGGTTATGAAGTTTAGAAAATGAATGCCTCTGTGACTTGACAATGACATTACAAGGTAGCACATGCAACTATGCATCCTTATATGCAAATTTAATTGAAGGTGAGAATAGTACATTTTAGCTTCATTTGCACTTTTTCTGAAAAAAGCAAGTTTTATCCAAGTCCCCAGTACTTTCAATTTTAATCTTACATAGACACCATTATATTTTCTAACCAGAAACCTAAAGACAAAGTATTGTTGCAACCTGTTTTTCCATCAATAAACTGTTTGACTTTAGGATATTTACAGTGCGGTCCGAAACTTTCACAGTTAAGATATAAATGTTATGTTAATTTGTGTACACTAATTTGGCAAAGCACTTCATGTAGAAAGATGGATTTTATTTATTTTACTTTTTACAATCACAGATAATTGTTCATGGAAGTTTGTGTTTGTGACTTGATGCTCCAGAACAAGTGAGTTAGTTGTCCCGATTCTTTTAACAAGAATGTTGCTGTGCTGTACCAAGACAAACAAAGGCTGTTGTGAACTTTTTAACAAATACTGGAAACTTAACTGAGCCATTTTAGCTAACCTCAGTGTTTCTATAAAGATTCTGATTATATTGCTGTTGTTGCATCTTCCTCATACACAATGTTTTTCTGCCCTGGAAAATGTATTTACATTCCTGGCAGTGCCGCCGTAAGTTAGGGCGGCTCTAAGGGCCCCAGACTGACAGAGGCCCCAAAAAATAGAGATGTGACATCAGCTGCCCTTGGGGGCTCATTGTGATTCTTTTCTCATGAGGCCCAGAATTCCTTGTGGCGCCCCTGGGTCCTGGTTGTGCTTGTTCTGTCTTTTTTCCCACCTGTTTTATAAATTGCCTTTATATAATATATATAAGGAATAAATTGGTTGTATATGAGAAACAGTAATTGAGGCTAATATTGGACCAGATAATCTATGCACCCTGTTGACTCACAAACACTTGTTACAGAAAGTGCCTTGTTTAGTATTGGATGCTGCGTGTTTTCATAGAGTATCCCCCACAAAATGTGCCTCTAATATTCCTTTAATGTTTCCAGATTGATTTATCCTAGAATATAGCAATTTGCAGCTACAAATCATTTGAAGTGTTGAGTTATCCATGTGAATCGAACACCTGAGAAACCATTCTGTGCTGTTTTAATGAATAATCAAATAAATTCCTTCGAAGTTTTGCAGAACGTCAGCACCACAGTGCTTTCATTCCTGTTTTTATACACCCATGTAATTATATGTAAATGATGTTGACCTAAATGAAGTAAACAGCAGTTACCCAAGAGTGCTAATTTTTTGATATTATATATAAATAAATGATACCTTGTTGATTCTTCTATTATTATTGTGCTTATTTGTCATAAAGAATGTGTTGTACCGTGCCAATAAAAACTCCAACCTGACTCATTGCATTTGATTTGTCTCAATATTTTTAGAGCTAGAGAATTCATTGAGAGTGGTACCAATTCAAAGCAGTTTAGGTGAATATATTGTAGTTAGAAGAGTAACTTGTTGATTACAAAGCTGCATTAGGCTTTTATATCATTTCTTAACGAGTTAACGCTACCCTTATCTTATAAATGGGGAAATAAATGCGACGTTTAAATTATATAATTATATCATTCATGCATACGTGTACTGTAAATGTTTTTTTATATTATATATAGATGCCCTATTAAACAGCGCCCACTACTGGAAAACATTCAACACGGCTGCTGCTTGAGGTTTTTGGGTTGCCAGAACTACTAAGTACATAGATACGCAAATGTATCGAATATCCTCAAGAAACTAATATTTTACGTATATTTTATGAATATCAATAACGAGATGTATATCCACTTATCCCGTATAGTTCTGAAGATTTGAATTTACTTTATAGTTAAAGTTTTAGAAGGACGAGATAACCAAACCTGGCATCCAATCATAAACAGACGTCAGTGGTCTGCGGCTGTAGCTAATGAGTTTGCTAACTAGCTTTTGTTCGAGGTAAGCAGAACGCGGAATGTAAACATTTAGTGTGCGTCACTACAAGGAAGCTCACTAATAAAACCCCAGCGACACGAGACACTTACTTGGTGAGTAACATTATAAACATTTCATGAAAGCAACCTTCACTATGCACAATACTACGAGGCTAGCTAGCATATGCTATACATGTGATAGCGGTTGCTTCCAAAATCAGCATACGACAAAATTGCTCTGCAATATGTGTCTCTGCGTGGATTATTTCCAAATAGTGTTGAGAGTCGATGAAACTATTGACAACTACAAGTTACGTTTTGCGAGTGCAGTATCATCTGCCTACGGGAGTGTTTAGACTTGATAAAGCTTATTTTTGTCCTCTGCTTTTGTTTTGGTTGTGTCGTACGCGAAAACATTGTACCGCGCCTGTACTACTTGCGTCACTTTGCCATCAAAATATGGAAATCTTTAAAAGCATACTTTACATTGTGCGTGATAGGTTTATTCGGAAAAGTCAGCCTCACTGCATCTCAGACCACCATGTGAATGCTTAAATGACCTGCGACCTGTTTGTAGCCCTTCCCGATGTTTTTTTTTATGTATATTGATACAATTACTCCTACCTATTAATGTACAAACAAGTTTGTTGCACAAGATTGTCCTCTGATCAGGTTGGGAGTCACTCATGCTCATAAATAGTAGTTGGGCTGAGGTTAAATGCCAGCTTTGTGGCTTAGTTGTTGACACAAGTGGTCCCCAGTCCTAGCTTTTACAACCCTGCCCTAAACAGTTCTTCTTTTTTTCTTTTTTTTTAAACGTTACTCTTTGCTAGTAGCTATCTGTTAGCTCTCTTGTTGACTGGGCATGAATCCTGCTCCAAGCAGTGAACCCCCTACCTTGTTTGACTTGACTATCCAGTTATTATATGACCTACAACACCCACAATAATGGAGCAGATGTTAAGCTGAAGGTTTTATTTCCTCTAGAATAAAGATCGGGAAGTAGTGGATAGTCTGGTCTCAAATATTGACCATAATATTGTTTATCGGTAAGACTATATATCGTCCAGCTAAATTCACGGGCCTGTGCATGTCATGATCTGCATGTTGTAAATTCCCATTATAATTTAGCAATACATTTCATACATTTACTCAAGAAGAGTGAAAAACTGACTGCCCCGAGAGGATTATTAAGTACAGTGGAACCTCCAGAGTGGTATGCAGTCCATTACTGAAAGCTGGTAGAAGGAAGGGAATGGAATGTGTTGCCACTTATATTGGCGTTGTTTTGTTTAGTACTTTAGCCATCAGTATATAAACTTGCCTTAGCTGTGTCCTTTCTATTCATTCAGTGACATGGCTGCAATATCTGTGTCTGTGATTGGACTGGCTGTTCTTCCAGCAGAGGAAACAGACCAACACAAATATATTTTATAGACTATTGTTGGAGGATAAAGCGGCATAGAAAATTGATAGATGGACGGATGGATGGACTGTTGTTGGGAAATGAGTGTGGTCAAATTGATCTTTTTCTTGATCAGGGGGCATTGACCTTCCTGTGTTACAATGATGCTTTCACTAAAGGGCCTGGTATACTGTTTCCCACCATTACTTAATCACAACCTACAGTTTTTTGATGTGAAAGGAGACTCCTCACAAATGACATCTGACTTGTGTCAGCAATTAGTGTGCACATATTAAATATGTTTCTACAGCAAAAGAAAACTGCCCTAAGTTGTGAATCATGTATTTGGCAGTTGAGTGCTTAGTTTCTCTTTATACTGTTGACACTCATTATACAAATGAGCACTAAGTTGGGCCGTAGTGTGGACCTTATCAAACAACGTGCTTACGATGATCTGCGTAATAAAGTCATTCTCTCAGTTTCAACTATTCCTGTAGTGTTGCTGAACCTCAGGTGCATAATGGTTTTATTGGTTTACTCATTTTCTTTTTTAATTGTTTAAAACACAATTTGGACATATTTTATATGATTTAGTCCTGTTTTGTCAGTTGTTGTAGATCAGCTTGGCCATATTGTAAATAACGCCGCTATACCTGAATATACTTTAGAATTTAAAGTAAATAAATATATTACTCTGATATTTTGTATTTTTATACTGTGAGCTATTTTACGATTTTAAATCTACAACTTTTAAAAATTTACCAAATACATTAGGTGTTTTTGCACAGTGTCTTGGATCGGTATTGCCGATACCATCTTGAGTTTTACTTAGTATTGGATCGGAAAGGAAATCAGTGGTGTCACCCATCACTACTCCACTCCACTCCACTCCACACTTTTGCTGTGTGTATGCTATCGGCCACGCCTCCCCCCACAGAGACAAAGCGACTGTATGACTGACAAGAGCTCTCACTCATCTCACCTCTCAAGCCGTTCTATGAAACGTCTAGGTGCTGAACCAATGCACAGAGTGAATCCTCTTCCTGTCTGTTTGCAGGTGAGAGACGAGGAAAACAGACACGTACGCACACGGCAATATACGGAGGCTGGAAAAATGATCGAGTTCAGTTTGTGTGATTAGTTAATTAATTTATTATTAGGGGTGTGACGATACGTGTATCTGTATCGAACCGTGAACCCCTCCCCCCCCCCGGTATGGAACAATTCGCAGTTTCATATTTATTTTATCAATTCCTGGCGGCGCTCTGTGCTGAAAGCTCAGTTTATCTGCGACCAACTACTCTGGCTTAGGTTGCATTGTCAAGCACAGAGCCACTGAGCTCCACCTCCTACATTCATACCATGCTGAAAATGTTGAAAAATGTTGGCAATTTTAATATAATTCAAATTAAAAAAGGAAGGTAATGTATTTTTTTATATCGAAAAAAATATCGAACCATAACACAAACATATCGAACGGAACCGAACCGTGAATTTTGTGTATCGTTGCACCCCTATTTATTATCACGAGACAGTTTTTCTCTAAACAAGAAATCTCATCCTGTTTTAATCTCATGACACCCCTACTGCTTATTTATCTATTTGTCAGTGCCATTGTGACATTTTCTCAAAATCTGACCATAATAAATACTATTTGTTGAGCCTGGATAATTGGGTATGCAACTTCAAACCATCATGTGCTACATAGGGATGCAACGATTCCTCGTATAATTTGAGTTCAGTACCTCGATTACAAAAAATAATTGAGGATTATTTTCTGCCTCGAGGAATTGCTTACGTCACCCACACGCTTACGTCACCCACGCAGAGGATGAAGAAGGAAGCAGTTGGCGCGGGATTGACAAGGCAAGAGAATGCGACAAGGCAACGAAAGAAAGGAAGGAAAACAAAGAAAAAAGTTGCAATTCTGTCGCCAAACAAAATGTAAAAAACACTCAGCCTGTCTAGTTTAGGTTAAGGATTAAGTTAGGATTTATAAATGCACAGCTATCAACATAATTTAATATGTAAGTTAGTCTTAGTAATGTCTTAGTAAAGTTATTATTTCTCTCCTTTTCCAGTAAATAGTCTGGGATGGATACATTCATCAACAAAAACACCAACATGTAGTTCCAAGTAGATACTTTGTTCCTATGCACAATGTGAGTTAACTAAATAAAATGGTTGATTATCTAAAAAAAAAATGAATCCAATTGGTCATTCATTTAGTGAAATGTTTTATTTTCTCTTGTGCACTTTAACCAAGCAAAAATGTTTTTTCCGACTCATGGAAAGAAGTTTCAGGAGAATACTCAATTACTAAAATATTCGATAGCTTCAGCCCTAGTGCCAAATTAATTAACCAATTCTGTTGGTTAAAAAGAAAAGACAAGGTTTGTTTGACACCCCAGATATACGTAGTGCGTGAAATATAATCTCTAATTATACACTGTTTAATACATCATGGATCTCTTGGCAGTTCACTGTACAGTTAATTACCGTACAAACCTGTATTACGCTTCTCATCAAGCAACTAACACTTAAACTGTACTGGTTGGCCTTTTAAATAGTTATCATTGTTGTAGGGGAGTGTTTGCTGCATTACGGCATGCTTCACTCTACAAAATATTCACAGAGCAAGAGCAAAACCATTGGGAGAAAAAAACAACAGTGCTGGGTAAGATAACAGGAAGCTGGAAGGAAACTGATTCTCATATGTTGTATTTGGCCAGTATGTGTGCCTGTATGGGGCCTTTGTGTCTTAATGGGTTTGTGTAACTGTGTGCGATATTGTGTCTTTGGGTGTGTGCTTGCGAATGTACTGACAGGGTTGTCCCTGCCTTGGGCCGCAGGGGAATTATAGTGTGCCTTCTCATAATTTCCCTTTTCTTGCTGCTTATTCCGGGCTCTCTGTGTGTTACACCTCTGTTCTTGGTCAGTGAAATTAGCCGTCTCTTTGTCAAGCTTGAAACTGTTAAAGTATTTGTTGTACATTGTTGTTAGTGACTAAGTGAATAAGTATACACCAAGTAACATTGCGGCCATTGCAGTGTGTAGATTTATCTGGATGAGAATTTCCTTTAGACATGCCACTTTTTCCAAACATAACCTCTCCATCTCCTTCAATGTCACCACACAGTGTCAGCAACCCAGTTATTCCTGGGTTTATTGATGCATGCTAATTTGTGATGTATGTCACAGGTGACAAGTTTTAGCAACAGTGTGCATGCATGCTTTTCTAGTGAGATTTTTTAGTGACTATTTTGTAGAGACAGTAGGGGTGTCACAAGATCTCATGAGATCAAAACCTGACAGCATTTTTTTGTTCTGAGCATGTCGGGGGTGCTGATTACATAATAGCCCAAAACGTACAGTATATCTTTAATAACTAACTAAAAGTATGACCGAACAAACGGCCATTTTAATTGCATGAAACAGCACAAGCAAACGGGCCACACGGTGGCCTAGTGGTTGGCATGTTGGTCACACAGTCAGGAGATCGGGAAGCTCTGGGTTCGAATGTCGTTTGGGCATCTCTGTGTGGAGTTTGCATGTACTCCCCGTGCGTGCGTGGGTTTTCTCTGGGTACTCCGGTTTCCTCCCACAAGCCAAAAATATGCATGTTAGGATGAAGAAGCTCAATCAAAGACGCTAACTTTTCTGTTTCTGTTTTCTTTGTATTTTGCATCCAGACAGCCAGGAAGAGGGTCAGGGCTCCAGACTGCGACTAAATGGTCACATTTTGTGACTAAATATGAGACATTGCGAGTACATTTTTCATCTACTCATGCATGTGCGATCACATAAAAGTACGCGTCCCGTATTGAGTTGACAAGGGATGCGCACTTTCTCCCTTATTACCGTGAGAATGAAAAATAGTCTGTAAAATATGTAGTCAATTGATGGCAGCTTGTCACTTTCTAAGCCTATCGATGCCAGATGTGTGACCGCTCACGTTTCAATCTCATTGCAGTTTGTCTTTTCTGCCATCTGTGTTAATGTTTACACATTTTGCCTGGCATACTCTGTCTCTCTGGCGGCAGCTAGCTAGAGTTATCCACCTAGCCTCTGGTCCACGTACTCCAAATGCTCGTTTTCATCCCATACTACAACGGCTGTTAGGCTCATGTGGGTAGGTGTTAACTTACTGTCACATAATAAAGGCAAAAAACAAAACAGGCGGTTTGGTTGGCCCTGCCAACAAGGTGTCGTTTTTTTGGGAGGGGGTTGGTTTTTTCCAGAAATTGGCAACCCTACCAGTTAATTTGCCGATTTTATTTTATTACTCTTGAATATTTTTTGTTGCTGACAAACTTCTGCTTCACACTTCAGCCCAGTAGTTGACAGTAACGCACAATTAGTTAGTTTGCCAACTGACATTAACTCCAAAAGAAGAAGAAAGGAGACCAACATCACAGAAGAAGAGGGCGGTTTTGGAGTTATAATGTATATGATGCCAACAATGACAACAACATGTTGCTGCTTAGGTGCAAGTGTGCCTTAGTTGATTATTCTATATGATTGCCTTGTGTGAGGGTGTTCTTTTATTTACCAGTATCTACCAGTATGCTGTACTTTGATCACACTTTTCATTGTCATTTCTTTCCAGATTTAAGTAACAAAAGGACTACACAGATCGACCACACCTGCTCCTCCATCAGAGTTCCTGTCATTCTCCTCTCCCTCCACTTCCCGGACAGATTTTCTTCGCTTTTCTCAACATGGCAGCTGTGTTTCTACTCTGGCTGTGTTACTGAGCTCCATCTTGGACTAACACCATGGAGAGAAAACGCAGAAAGAAATGATTTTAGCTGCTCAGAACATTTTCAGTATGGACTCACTTTTGGAGCTCTGGACCTGATATGATGTTCCATTCCCCTGACCCTGAACCAGGATTTAGCTATTCAGTTGTTATCTGAAACAGCATCCTTGCTGCCTGAGCTTGACTGGCCTATACAAAGCACAAGATTTGTGCAGTTTCACAGCGCAAAATGCTCCTACTACCAGTATGTGTCTCCATACTTATGGGGCTGCTTGCAGGCTTCCTGCCTTCCGTGGGGATGGAGCCATTGCCAGAGAGCAGATTTGGTTCTGATCACACCCAAAGCTTGGAGTCGCCCAATTCTAACTACTCCCAGCTCACTCTCAAACTCGAGTTCGCATCTAAGGTGGTGGAACATGGTAAGCAATTTCAAATGTCTACATGTATTTAGGGGTGTCTTGGAAAATCGAGTTCTCATCCTAGGTGGTGGGACATGGTAAGCAATGTCAAACGTCTACATTTGTTTAGGGGTGTCCCGATCTAATATTGACATTGGATATCTGTCCAATATCATTAAAAAAAATGTATTGGGTTATATTGGTTTGCATCTACACTCTCCGATACTGGCACTTTGTCCCAGCATGTCTACCAGCAGCACCCGGCTAGATACGTGATCACATCAACAGCATGTGCTAACTGTTAACAATAGCAAGGAGTAGGAGTGATGTCGGCCATGTGGCAGTACTTTTCGTTAAAGTCAGAAAAAAATGTTGCAGCTGAGTGCAAAACTTGTCATGCACAAGTTCCCCGTTATGAGTATGTTTATTACAACTAACGTTAGAGATAGAGTTAGTGTTAGAGTAAACAGCATGACGATTTTTGCAAGACCACAGCTCCCGGAAACATTTGCCATGTGTTAGAAACTCCCATAGGACAGCAAAAAGTCAGAAATGAGAAATGACGTGAAAAGAGCGAGCCCCTATCGGTGGTGAGTAATGTTAAGTTTAAACACTTCATGAGCACTTTGAGCCTTCCTACATTATGCTTAGCCATCACCATATTGTGGCTAAAACTATACCCCAGATGCAGAAGTAGTAAATGCTTCCATTATTATATAGTAATATCACTTGAGCAAGCCTTTTCTAACATTCTTCACTACAATATAATAAAAGCATGTATGAGTTGTGTTGACATTGATTGATATTCAAGGCTGCAATATCGGAAGTGAAAAGGTTGTATGGGGACACAACTACATGTGTTTATTTCAACTCAAAACATCTGGAGGAAAATCCTGAAGTTGTGATATCTAGTGTTCTGTTTCCCTCATCAACGTAATTTGCTCTCTGATAAAAAAAAGTATTTTATTTTCAAGCAGATTGTACCATACAGTATTTAAGCCAGGGGTTACCACTGAGTATGCTTACATTGTGTGCTTTGTAATACCTGTATATGATGTGCTTAGTACTATGGACTACAGTATATGTACTTACAATAATTTGATACTTTAACCTGTGTGAATTTATGCTGATGGCCACTACAATGCATATCTCTCCCCCTTTTGTCTCCAGAGTATATTGTGGCATTCACTGGGTATTTCTCGGCCAAAGCTCGCAGCCTGTATATAAGCAGTGCCCTAAGGAACACAAACGATGGAGCATTGGAGTGGCACATTGTTCCCAGGGAAAACCCAGCTTCTGACTTCCCCAGTGACTTTGAGCTGGTCCACATCCGACAAGCTTCAACCAGCAGTCTGCTGACCTTAGAGGACCACCCCTACATTAAGAGAGTCACTCCACAACGCAAAGTGTTCCGGTCACTCAAATACATTCCTTGTAAGTCTGACTGTTGTGTTACTGTTAAGAAAAACACAAGTACCCTGCAAATGGGCAAAAGTTGCATAGCAAAAATATGAACACTCTATGTACTGTACAGTATAAATATTTACATTTATTCTGTTGTATGTTAGGGAATGAGAGATGGGACAGAGAATGTCTGGGTTTGCTCACCTACTGAGGGAGAAGGTGGTCTGGTTCTGGTGGGGCTTACCTGACCAGCAGAGTACGCCCTGTGCCTGGCACTGTATGAAAGACTTCTGTGTCTGCACCCCCAGCCGTTATACATGTGTGATCTGCATGGAAGTGATGTGTTGTGCTTCCAGTAGCATTTCTATTATTAGTTTACAATTTGTGGAAAACTGCAGTCATGATAACATCTGAAGTCATATATTGACATTTGAAAAGGGAATTTACTTGAAAGTACAGTATTCTACTTTTATGACTTTGGGGGCAGCAGTAGCTCAGTCAATAAGGGCTTGGGCTTCAGAGCTTAAAGGAAAACCACTTTTTTTGGAGTTTTGCGCATCATCCATAATCCTTATGTGAGACAAGAACACATACAGTATGTTTTTCTCTTTTCTGTGCATTTGAAATACATAGAAACAGCTAAAAAGACTCAGCTAAGAGTGCACGTAATTGGAAGAACCTATTTTGCCTATAATATTATTTTTTTTCCACTCGTGGGTTACGGTTAGTTCGTTTTACTCCAGCAGTCCAAAACGTTGATTGGAGACTCTAAATTGTTTTCAAAGTGAGTGTGAATCGTTGTCTTCATGTACTGTATGTGCTGTATGATTGACTGCTGACCAGGATGTGAATCGTCTCTTACCCGAAGTGGTCAAAGATTATACTTGCATAGAGCTGGAAAAGAAATCATAAATGTATTTATCTAAAGACAAAATGATAACTCCACTTGTAACAATTGTTTGCATTTTTCATCCTCAGCACCTGAAACCCCTGCACCATGTAACAGCACCCACAGGATGCAGAAATGGCAGTCATCCCGGCCTTTTAGAAGAACCAGTCTGTCACTATGCTCGACTTTTTGGCATGCAACCGGGCGACACTCAAGCCGGCGGCTGCTGCGAGCCATCCCTCGTCATGTTGCCCAGATTTTGCAGGCAGACGTACTCTGGCAGATGGGACACACTGGTAACCCTGAACCGTTTTGAAGTACATTATATAAACCAAATTATTCCACTGCACCTACAGAAAATGAAAATATAAGAGAATAGAAATATATCAAATCATGTTGAGGGCTTGCTGGGTTAACATCTCTGCTCTATTTCATCCTGAAATGTGTTTGATTACCGTAAAGCACCGTGTATAAACCACACTTTTTTTCCACTGGTAAGAAGTAACAAATCGGGCTGCGGTTTATACACGATGACAGGCCTGTGACCAGATGCAGAAATTGATGAGAAGTCCATTTTAGAATAGCCGTCTGTGGGTTAGACTGTTGCTTTGACTTTAGCGCTGGGGCAACTTTAGAGTTGGCAAGCATTTATGAACTAAAAAATGTTTTTCCCCGCCGTGAGCCTGGAAATGGGGGTGCGGTTAATACACGGGCGAGGTTTATACACGGTGCTTTATGGTAGCTTAAAGTCAGGGTTCTGTGCAGGCTGTTACTCTGAAAAGTGATCCTTCATGTACTTGTTTGATACACCTCATCACAGTCATGCTGAAACATAAAAGGGCCGCCCCCAAATTGTTCCCACAATGTTGTAAGCATAGAATTGTCCAAAAAGTTCTATGTAAGATGAAGTATAAAATTCAGTTGAAAAAACGTTGTGTAGTCCAACTCCTCATTTGATTTATTGATTAATATATGTGTGTCTTGGTATTTTTGTCTACAGAGACTTGGTGACCATGTGACACGTCCTAATTGAAGGTCCTGCAATTATTATTGTGTGTGTGCAGGTTCTGGTGTGAAGGTGGCTGTGTTTGATACAGGCCTGAGTGAGAAACACCCACATTTCAAAAATGTGAAGGAAAGGACGAACTGGACCAATGAGAAGACACTGGATGATGGTTAGCCGGACAAAATAGCCTGATGCAGTTTTGACTCTTACTGATCTCATAGGATTATAGTGTGACAGGACTGTACAGTTTATGCATTTAGGGATGGCATGGCAGAGAAACAGATTCATCTGTCTTTCTGTTTTGCAGGCCTGGGTCATGGCACATTTGTAGCTGGAGTGATAGCCAGTATGCGAGAGTGTCAGGGTTTTGCCCCGGACTCAGAGCTGCACATCTTCAGAGTGTTCACCAACAACCAGGTACATACTTTATAATATAATCCCCAAAAGACCATGCGAAAGGGATAGTGTAAAATCTGTTAATTCGCTATATGTACATCCTTTTGTAATGATAAATGACAATGCAGTTTGCTGTAATCATCTTCCATAGCCACATCAATGAACTCCAAGTAAGGACAACATTCGTTGTTTTCTTCTCACCACCCAGGTGTCTTACACCTCCTGGTTCCTGGATGCCTTCAACTATGCCATCTTGAAAAAGATCGATGTTCTCAACCTCAGCATTGGTGGCCCCGACTTCATGGATCACCCCTTTGTTGATAAGGTCAGACAATTGCAAGGTTTCACAGTTGTCAGTGATTTCAAAAAGAAAAGGTCATCTAACAGTTAAAATAGTCAAGTTGTCATATTCATGTGTAAATAAGTTTTCATTCTACGAGAGAGTCGTAAAAGTAGTAGTAATAAATAGAAATAATTATAACATAGATAAATTCACTGCATAAAACACAGCATACTGTAAATTATCTTGGGTAATTATGGCTCGGAAGATGTAGTATGTCAGGAACCTGCTGTAACCAGAGCCACGACCTTCATTCCTTAGTAATAGAAAAAATATGAATGCATTTCTTCAAATGCGTGCCAGTGAAAAAAATTCTATTGAGCAATGTTCCTTCCCTAATCTCGGTGTGTTGTTTTGCAGGTGTGGGAGCTCACTGCTAACAAAGTGATCATGGTGTCTGCTATTGGAAATGATGGACCTCTGTATGGGTATGTGTCTTTGCCTGTCTGTTGAGGCGCCCACCTAATATAATAGTCTGGGAAACACTGAAATATTTTTTTTGGGGGGGAGTTTTGTAATATCGAAAACGGTAAGTAGGTGAATAGAATTGTCGTGATGACCACAATATACAATGCCACATTCGAAATTAGCAGTTTTTGCTTGTTTTTCGGGGTCAGTCCCTCAACATAACAAATAACAGCCTCTCTTTTGCATCTTTGGCATCTCTTCTGCAGCACTCTAAACAACCCAGCAGACCAAATGGATGTAATTGGAGTCGGAGGGATCGACTTTGAGGACAACATCGCAAGGTTTTCGTCCAGAGGCATGACTACCTGGGTGAGTTTCTGAAAAGTCACAGCCACTTTTGCAGATTACTGTCACACTTCATTTGTAAGTCGAAAAAATATGATTCAGATATCCACGTTTAATTTGTAGTCAATCTATGAAGATATGTAGTTTACAAGGTGTGTAACAGTACACTAAAATGTACGGTTCGGTTCAGTTTCTTAAAGTGCTCGGTTCGGTTAATTTTTGGTACAAAAAAGGCAGAAAAAATGACTTAAAATGCTTTTATTTAAAAAAAAAATGCAAACATAATTAAAAAAAATAAATAAAAGTGATATTTCAAATACTTTTTTTTAAAAATAGAAAAATAATAATAAAATAAAGTGTAGTATTTAAAGAATTGTTTAAACATTGTGGCCAAATGTAATGGACAGTTACAGTTAAATAGCTCTCTGTTGTGCGTAAAGTCCAACCATCTGCCGTAAGTGAAATAATGGACACGTGATAGCTAGTTGACGACATCACTTTTACATTTTTACTAAAATACAAAACATGGAAAGGGTCTCTGTCTTACTTGTAGTATCTAACTTTGCCTGTGTGCAGGAGCTGCCAGGGGGCTATGGCAGGGTGAAGCCAGACATTGTCACTTATGGTTCTGGTGTTCGGGGATCAGGGATGAAGGAAGGATGCCGGTCTCTCTCTGGCACCAGTGTGGCCTCTCCTGTGGTGGCTGGAGCTGTCACACTTTTGGCCAGGTGAGGATCATAAATTGGCCTTCACTGGTAAATGACATTTGGTGATTTGCTGCACATGTTATAAGCTGATTCTTAAGATCCTATTCTGAGTGTAATACCGTTAGCTTGTAAACAATTGGCGATACCTAATTAGCTAATGTAGCTACTTCTTACCGGGGGTGCTGGAACAGCAGAACTCTCGAAAACATGTTTCTTATTCTGTATTGGGCGTGTAGGAATGTAATCGTCCTCGTTGAAGTGTGCACTACACACAAAACTGTTTGATCCTGGCCACTTTGGTTCCCACTTTATAGCCAATATGGCAATAAGACAAAGTTTCCTAATAGTCCGTCACAGAAAAACGATGGAATATATAAGTGAATTGATGATGGGGATGCCATACAACTTCATGCCAAAAAATCCAAACATATCCTATGACCTCAAGGGAGCTTGGACCAAGAAAATCAACACACTTTGCCGTAATGGATTGAGATCCTGCACTACCCACAAGGTCCCCCTGCTAAAGGAGGCACATGTGCAGGCCTGTCTGAAGTACAGCGAACACCTGAATGACTCTGAGAAGGCTTGGACGAATATGATGTGGTCAGATACAGTAAGACCAATATTGAGGTCTTCGGTTTAAACTTGACTTAACATATATAGAGGCAGAGATAAGCTGAATATGATCACAAGGATGCCAGCCCCATTGTCAAACGAGGAGGTGAAAACATTCTGCTTTGGGGCCGTTTCTCTGCTCAGAGTACAGGAAGACTTCACTGCATTGATATGAACGGGGCCATGTACCATAGGAAAATCCTGGCCTCAGCCAGAATACCAAAGCTTGGTCGTGGATGGGTCAAGCATGACAGTGACCAAAAACGTATGAACAAGGCAACAAAGGAGTGACTCGAGAAGCATATTAAGATCCTGGAATGTCAGAGCACCTCTTCGGACTTTGATCCCATTGGAAAATCTGTGGAGGCAGCTAAAACATCAAGTATCCAAGCGACGGCCTCAAAATCCTTTGCTTGGAGATCAAACACTGGTTTCACCAAATTAAGATGAATTTATAAACCTTATTTAATGTTTCTTAATTTTTTGGGGTTGATATTCTGTCTCCATGTTAAGATAAACCCAGCAAAAATTTTGGACAGTTTATGTCTTTAAGGGGATAAACTTATAAATAAACAGGGGATCAAATATACAGTATATTTCCCTCATGCTATGTAATGTCTCTTCCACTATGCATTATGAAATTTATGTCGTAGTTGTGTATGATCTCATGCAACTCTGGAGATTACCACTCACATTGAAATAGGAGCCCATCATGTTTTCCTTAATTGTTTTTTTCCCCCCCCCCACTCATTATATCGGGAACCTGACACCATATGAGTTCAAATGTGCACTAACCTGTCCTCCCCTTCCCCTTCCTCCAGCACTGTGCTAAATCGGGAGTTAGTGAATCCAGCCTCCATGAAACAGGCTCTGATTGCCTCAGCCCGCAGGCTGCCAGGGGTCAACATGTTTGAGCAGGGCCATGGGAAACTGGACCTGATCAGAGCTTACCAGATCCTCAACAGCTACAGACCTCAGGCCAGGTAAGACCCAAGGCATAATTTAATAATACATAATATACATACATAACATAATGTAATATAGTACACAGCAAAGGTGAATGAAATACATCACACTTGGCAAACCATGTTGTGCTTGGGCACACTTAATACCCAAGTCCAGTTCGTTTGACTAGCATGAGTGCTCTGATCCATACATGAGAGTGGTATACTTCTTTTTGCCCAGCGCGCTTGGAAGAGGTGGGCATGGGCCCGGCGTGTTTGCAGAACATGCATAAACACCTGCACATGTGCACAAAGTAGGTGCTTCATATATGGTAACAATGTCATTGCTCTTCCGACCAGAAATACTCACCATAACAAAAATAAATAGAAAGACACAAAGTAATTGACAAGCCTATGGTACGAATGCCCATTCACTGGCACGAGTATGCTTAACATGTGTGTCATACAATTAAAGCAGTCACTCCTTCCAGTAATTAATGACAACCACCACTTTGACTCATGGAAATAAACAAAACAAAACAAAATAAACTACAATGTTGGGAAAGTTGTAGTAATAACAGCATTGTATAATAATTAGGACCTTAAAAATAGCGTGTTAATGGCAGTTACTAATTACTAAAGTAATTACTTTAATTACTTGAACATTTTTAGTGTAATTAACGCACTCGCACCACATCAAGCCACCCTTCTCTGTTATGACGGCAGGCGAAGGCACAATAGCGTCCCCACAGGGTCTGCTGCTCTTTAATAACTTTATTCTGACCTGAAGACATCAAAAGCAGTGCAATTCCAGCACCATATATGTATCTCCAACACCCAAACACCTCTCTAGTCCTCCTCGGGACGGCACAATGAGGACATTGTCAGTAGACCATAGCGAGGGGTGTTCAGGGCCACTCCGTACATCATGTCCTGTCCTGTTCTTTCCACATTCACGCTGTCATGACTCTAGTGAGGACAACTGGCATAGAAGATGGATGTATGGCTGTCATTACTTCCTGATTGCAAAGGCCAACAGGCTGTCTTTGAACGTGGCAAGATTGTGTCTACACAAGCACGGCTTCTTGCAATGCACAAGAAAGTGACATTTTCTACATGATCCAGAGGGTTATGGGACGTAAAAGACAAGTAGTAAACTCTCAAAAAAAAGCATTCTATTTCATTTTGATCAGCTGATGAATAGCCTGTTTGTGTAGTTTGTCCTGAACATATGGTTTTTGTTTTGAGACATATTGATAATTTTTTAATCATTTTTGTATGCTTTAATTTAAAAGTATATTATACTGCAAGTCAACCATAAACCAGTGGTCATCAGCCTTTGTGAGACCAAGATCCCTGGTCCATGTGTGTGTGTTTATATTTATTTATTTTGTAGAAAGTAAAGTAAAATGTGATGGCTATTTAAAGCTTCGTCTTTAAATACAAAGCTCTTTTATTTTGTTTCTGCAACGATGCTATGACAAATGAGCCACAGGCCGCGTATGGCCCCCGATCCACACTTTGGCTACCCCCACTTTTGTGGATCTTTGTCGGGGTCGGGCTTGTGGTGTGGGCTCTGTGAGCAATCTACACCTCGGTTTGTTGGCTCAGTGTCGTGAGCAAGCGATGGTGAGGGGAGAGCAACTAGTCAATTCAGCCTTAACGAGCACGTCTATGAAGTTATATTTGTGCCTTAATTTTTAGGTAGCAAAGGCAGATTTGGAGCCACATTAACGTGCAATAACTACTGCTGCGTGCTCAGGTACATCGCTGCGCGCTCTGTCACTCACTCTCTCCCTTGCTTAACCTCGTGGCGAGGCGATCAGCTGTACGTGCGCTGGGTTTTGGGGACTGGGCTTCCTGGCTGGAGCTGGTGGGTTGTGTGCCTGGATGGTGGCAAGGCGTACGGGCGTGTTCATTGGTCAAAAAGCGTACCTGTTGGTCGCTCTCCAGGAGGAGAGGACACTGATGTAATAATACTGTTTTCCCCTTATATTCTTGCGATTGGCCGGCAAAGTCCCAAAGATCAACCAGTAGCTTGCCATCGACGGGTTGGTGACCCCAGCCATAAACATCACTGTTAAATGGTTAAGTGTTGTATTTAATACTGTAATGTTACCATAACTGGTACCTATAACTTTACTGATGCCATGCATTGTTTTTGTGAAATGTTCCACTAAAAATAATTTAACACTCATGTGGCCTTCTCTCCTGACAGCCTTTCTCCTAGCTACATCGACCTGACAGAGTGTCCATACATGTGGCCTTACTGTTCTCAGCCCATCTACTATGGAGGAATGCCCACCATTGTTAATGTCACTATTCTCAATGGCATGGCAGTCACCGGCAGGATTGTGGACAAGGTGAACCCAATTATACATTTTTCAGTTCACATTTCGGTTAATGTTGTCGAGTTTCATCTAAACCAGGCATCCCCACCCACCAGGCCATGGCCTGGTACCAGCCCGTGAGCAGTGCTGAACCAGGCCGTGGAAAAGTTTGAGGAGCAATGATTTAAAAAAACAAACAAAAAAACACACGTTTTTATAAATAGTTTTGCAAATAACTACATTGAGTTTTATGTAAAGTCATATCAATTTTGGAAATAATACTTATTCTTATTTTAGAAAAATAAAATACTGTTAGAAAGACCAAGTTTTTACATGTTTATGTTGTTTTGTTTTATTATGTTTCCCGAAGCGTTTATTCCCAGTGGTCCTTGAATGCATCATAGTTGTGCAGAGACAAAGGGAAAGTTTCTCCGATGCTGTCACAAATAGACTTATATTTTTCCCATTTTTCTTTCACCTCATCGTTGGTCCCAAATGTTGGTACTGGGTGTGAATGCATAAAGGTGAGATTTGATGACATTTCATATTTTGTATATCGATGTTCGTATTATTCACAGGCTGTCACACATCAAAAAACGATGTGATAATCTTCTCTGGAAAACAAACTCCAGGCTTGTAACAATGATGAGTCTGTATTGATTAGATTTTAATTTGATGATGTTGGAAGCAACTTTTCTGAGACACAGCGCTTTTAATGTGAAGGCCAGAAGTATGTTGTTGGTAGTCATTCTTCTTTCATGTAATGTGTCACAACGTCAGTGGTCATCAATTATATGTTGTGTTATATGTTGTGTTTTATACACAGCACATTAATAAATAGCATAGTCCACCAGAGGTTTGTTGGAATGCAAAACAGTCAGTGGATTAAAAAAGGCTGGGGACCACTGATATAAACTACTGTGGACTAGTTTCCTCCTTACTCACCATGGTTGCTTCATGATATTGTCTCTAAATTGTGCTGTTCCTCTCTCTCGTTCAGCCTATTTGGCAGCCCTACCTTCCTCAGAATGGAGACCATATTGATGTGGCCATGTCATACTCCCCAGTGTTATGGCCATGGGCTGGCTATCTGGCTGTGTCTATCTCCGTTGCCAAGAAAGCAGCTTCATGGGAAGGGATCGCCCAAGGTCATGTGATGGTGACAGTGGCATCACCAGCAGAGAACGACGTGAGTCTGTGAAATTGATCCACTTATTGTCTCTTGTCCATGTGGTAGTAAAATATTAAAGCAGTGCCTATCATGTAAATGTACTAATATCTGCCTGTTACCTTTTATCAGTCTGAAGTAGAAGGGGAACTGACCTCCACAGTGAAACTGCCCATCAAGGTAAAGATTGTCCCAACACCTCCACGGAGTAAAAGGGTTCTGTGGGACCAGTACCACAACCTGCGTTACCCACCGGGCTACTTTCCCAGAGATAATCTTCGCATGAAGAACGATCCACTTGACTGGTACGTGTTAAATAAGTTGCTACCAGTGTAACCTTGTGTTTTTGAGCTGCTATTCAATATATTTCTAGGAATGGTGACCACATTCACACAAACTTCAGAGACATGTACCAGCACCTAAGAAGCATGGGATACTTTGTTGAAGTGCTAGGAGCACCAATCACCTGTTTTGACGCCAGCCAGTATGGTATGAATGCAGATTAACACCATACTTGCTACTTAAATAAAAAAAAAAAGATAAAAGTACATTTGACTTTTGTCCACGTAGGTACATTGCTGATGGTGGACAGTGAGGAAGAGTATTTTCCTGAAGAGATCACCAAGCTGAGAAGGGACATTGACAATGGGCTTTCACTCATCATCTTCAGTGACTGGTACAACACGTCTGTCATGAGGAAGGTCAAATTCTATGATGAAAACACCAGGTACTCTCTACTTTCTGTTTATTGTTGCTAATCTCTAACATCATAACATTGTAGCATTGTGCACGTTGGAAGACTAAATTTGACTTGTAGTTAGTGTAAATGGTTCCTTTCTAGGGTCTTGTGCTTTGGCTGTACAGTAGAACCCCACATTTTTTGGGGTGTTACCTTTTAAGGACCACCAGCGAATAGCGGAAAACCGCGAGTAATTGATACGGCCATAAAAATGTCTATTTTTGACACATGGCTCACTTCCCCCAAGTTAGCTTGAGGTTGACGTTCCTCTCTGATTTCGGATCAACATTGACTGTTGGAATTATTAGATTAGATTCAGTTCTAGATCTCTCGCCTTCTCTCTTCAATTGACACTTGGAATGCAATCCAGGTTTAAGCCCTAAATACAGTATGCCTCACAAGTTTATCAAACACATTTAATGTATAAAATGTATAGGTACTCGCCACTAATGGATGATAATGTAGGATCATCAGCATATGGAATTGGAGTCACTGTAGCCTTTAGCCTGGTCGTCAGGTTAGCGCTAGCAGGGTAGAGACAGCGGTCACCTCGCTGCCTGTTTTGAGGCCGGATTGGTTGTCGAAGCTTGTGCTTCCGTAGCCAAAGTTTTGCGGCTCACAGCAGACAACTATGGTGCATTCAAGGACCGCTGAACAAAGTGTAAAATCTTCATGAAAAAACAATATCAACGAAGCATAAAGATATGGATGTAACCATGTATACATTGTGGGCTTTCTAACACTGGTACTTGAGATGTGCTTTCTGTGGAAAAAATGGCCTATTGTCAGGGAAAAAAACATTTATTTGGCCAAAAATATGCTAATTTGTAGGGCGGTGAATGCTGAATCGCGGATATGTGTGGATCAACTGTAGTCTTATACACTTCACTGATTTATTTCAGTAAGATTAGCTGTGCTGTGTAAACTTTGTAATAGTTGCTAAATGTCCCTATTGTCAGATTCTGAACTACTCGTGCAGAGCGAACATTTACACACATCTACTTGCTGCACCATTCATATTCCACCTAAGCCTTTCTGGCATTCAAGGGATTACATACAGTTAAAAATAGCAGTCAGCTTGAAAGGGATATGCTGCGTAATCCAGTTTTATTTGAATAGCGTTGACTCATTCAAGAACCTGTTCATTAGGAGAGTCATTCTTTGGCTATATTAACAATTCAAACCTTATAAAAGATGTTACAGATGTTATTGTGGTTTAGATGTTTTTATTATATTTTTTTATTAGTAGTAAAAATGTGTTTTCATTTTAATGCGGTCCAGTATTTTTCAAATAATCACATGGCTTTTGTGGAATTAGTCACACTGAGAAGCGGTATAGAAAATGGATGGATGGATGGATGAATGTTAGTGTTTTTGTTATAAGTTTGTAAGTTGTGTAGAACGTCATTTGTGTCAGTTGTATTTGTCTGTTTTTGCTTTTGCTGTGCCTGAGATCTTGTTTCCCATCAAATCACTTGCAGGCAATGGTGGATGCCAGACACAGGGGGTGCTAACGTCCCTGCACTGAATGACCTGATCTCAGTGTGGGGGATGGCATTCAGTGATGGACTATATGAGGGCGACTTCACTCTAGCAGATCATGACAGTAATAAACACACACAAGCCTCTTCTGTGTCTGATAGCAATACTCACCTGACCATCCCTAATGTGTGATTTCAAAGAAATAAAAAAGAAAATGATTGTCTCTCGTTTCTAGTGTACTATGCCTCAGGCTGCAGCATAGCCCGTTTCCCTGAAGACGGAATAGTGATCGCCAAGAACCTAAAGGACCAAGGTATCTTCAGTGTTTTTAAGTACTTGTGCTGCCACCAGAGGATAAGCAGTGTGTATCAGTGAAATGTGTTTTGTTGTCACAGGTCTGGAGGTGTTAAAACAGGAAACCGCAGTGGTAGAAAGGGTTCCCATTCTTGGACTGTATCAGACACCATCTGATGGGGGAGGTCGTATTGCTCTGTACGGTGACTCTAATTGTATAGATGACAGCCACAGACAGAAAGGTAACTTGTGCGGCGTCTGCTCTGTGCATGGACTGTATATATTGTGCTTTTTTCCATAAGTCTCTGCTAATTGGTAATTATCTTTTTTTGCTTTTTCTATTTGTGTATGTTGCTCCATTAGATTGTTTTTGGCTGTTAGATTCTCTGCTTCAGTACACATCTTACAGTATGACGCCTCCCAGCCTGAGCCACTCTCACAGTAGGGTGGCATCTCCTACAGCCAGCGAGCGCCCACTGCCACAGAGATTGGAAGGTGAGGAGGGAAAATTACAATAAAGTCATATTAAAAAAAGTGTTTTGTTTTGTATTTTTGCCACGTCTCATACATCGCCACAATAAGAAATACCTGCAATTATCAACCCCTCTTTCTTCATTTTCTACAGGTAATCATCTTTACCGCTATTCAAAAGTTTTGGAGGCTCACCTTGGAGATCCAAAGCCCCGCCCGTTACCAGCCTGTCCACATCTTTCCTGGGCTAAGCCGCAGCCTGTCAACGAGACAGCGCCCAGGTGGGTTTAACTAAATTCTGCTGCTTTTCATCTGCAGAGTAATGTTGCAATACAAAACAGTCTCTTTTGTAATTGTAGATATTGTGATTTATGATAATTTTGGGATGATAATTCACGGCAGGAACAATTGGATTATGTACTGCAGTGGTTCCCAAACTTTTTACAGTCGAGTTAAAAACGCAGAAATCATAGGGCCCAGCAATGGCAATCTACCAAGCTAACTAGTTGGCCTACAATTTTATTCTAAACTTAAGAATAGGTTTGAAACTGAGTGGGGAAGAAGGACATAGTAAAAAGCCAAAAAACGTACCACGTCAATGTGGAATTGGAGAACTTTTTTTTTTTTTTCCACTGTCATGTCGGACTCTGCATCCACTTAATGCAGGTAATGTCTCATCAATGTGACATTACTGATGCCTAGTAGTGACCAGAATACTACATATGACTTGTATGTGTTGAATATTTTTAGACAAATTATAGGCCATTGTCAACTATGAAACAGGGATAATTTATTAATTTAAAAAAAAAACGGTATCTTTAGCGATGGTAAATGGCTGTTCATACAGCACCATCATTTCCATGATAAACTCACAGATCACTTTGGCCCTCGGGTAAACTGTTTACACTTTTCAAACAATGCTGCGATAGGAACAATCCCTGGGCCCGGCGATGCTGCCGGGCTGCCGTTGCAAGTGGCCGATAAAGTGTGATGTGTTGACATAATCCCTCACATCGGCCCGATAATTACCGGTCCAAAAATAATCGTGCATCCCTAATTTCAATGCATCTGTGTGTCTAAAATTAATCATACATTCAAACCAATGATGAGTGTATCTAAACTTCTGACCAGAACTGCAAGTTCGACTTAGACGAGGGAGCGTTGATTTTAGAGTTTGTGTTTTTATCCCGTATACCTTTTTCTTTCAGTAACCTGTGGAAGCACCAAAAGCTTCTGTCTGTGGATCTGGACAAGGTGGCTCTGCCTAACGTGAGGTCTTACCGTCCCCAGGTCCGACCTCTATCCCCTGGGGAGAGTGGGGCCTGGGACATCCCTGGAGGTGAGATACTTTTTTTTATGTGGGCTTGAGGGACTGTGTACACAAGATAGTATAAAATACAAATACATAAAAACTTGACAACTAACACATCTACAAGGAAATGCTAACCTTTACCCGTAACATGTACATAGTTATCTAAATCTTCTACTTCAGAATGTCTTTTAATTGGACAAGACCGAGCTCTTTTAACTTGTTAGTGATCACAATTGATTGCAACTTATATAGTGTCTTTTTGGCAGCATAAAAAGATTTAGTTTGAATGTGTGCAGAATTTGATCTCCTATACCAAACAACTTTCTGCTATTGTTCGAGATAGAGACCACCAGATACTGTCACTCACGTGTCTTATTGGCTATCCTAACCCTTCCAAAAACTTAGGGAGAGTAGATGTCTCCATTAGATTTGTAGTTAAGGTTTGAAGGAGCACATGGGCCCAACACATACTGCTTATCGTTCTCATCTCACAAATGCCGACCAGCCACTATGTATGCATTTTTCGTGACCCTTGAATACACTTCACTGCTCTCAGGTACACATTTTGTTGCATTTCAGCAGTTTCAGTTTCCTTATTCAGCCTCTGTGCGTAGCATGACGTGCATCGCCCAAAAAATCCTCGAGCTGTGGCGACGGTGACCATCAAGGCTGTGATTGGTCTGCTTGTTGTATATTATTTCCTGTCTGTATGCGACTTGTTCAGAAGGTGGACAGTCCACCTCCACAAATGCCTTCTCCGATTTCGATCTAGACCCTGTTGTCATGCATCGGTTCAAGGATTCAAGGATTCTTTGTTTTCGTACCAACAGTATATGCTTGCACATAATGAGGTACGAAATTAAGCACAGAGGCCTGGTTAAACCAAGAAATTTAAGAATAAAGATATAGTTAACAAAAAATATGATTAAATAATAATTACATTAACACAACAACAGTCTGGCTGGCTAGTGTAGCCAATATTGCAACTGTCCATGTGAGGGGCAGGGGTGTATAGGTATTGCACATGTTCCTGGTGTGTGAGTATTCACCCGTCCATGGTGAGGGGGGCAGGGGTCTATGTGTATGTTTCAGAGGGGGTTGTATGAGTATTCACACATCCCTGGTTGGGGGTGTCTCTCAAAGGGAGCCGACAGACAGCTTGTGGGTAAAAGCTGTTGTTGAGTCTTGTGGTTCTGCTCCTAATGCTCCTCCACTTTTGGCCTGAGGGGAGGAGAGGGGGAAAAAGTGATTGTGCGGGGTGGGCAAAGTCCTTTATGATACCGTGTGCCCTTTTCCTGCGTCTGGCTGTGTAGATGGTCATGGTGGTGCGTAGGCTGACTCCCACAATTTTGTGCCGCTTTCACCACCCTGTTCAGAGCCTTTTTCTCTGCAGCAGAGCAGCCTCCATGCCACACTGTGATGCAGAAGAAGAGAACATTCACCACCTCATTTGACCTCATCTGTCAAATGAGGTCAGGACTGAGCTTCCTGGAGAAGTAGTTGCTGGTGGGCCTTCCTGACGAGACGAGAGGTGTTGATTCTTCATGTTAGGTCGTTGATGAGATGTATGCCCAAATACCTGACGCTGGAGACCATCTCCACAGCCGTTCCTCCAATGTGCCAGGGAGAGGGGATGTGTCTGTGTTCTTCACATTGATGCAGAGGTTGTTTTCTCTGCACCAATCCTCCTGGTGTTCCACGTCCTGTCTGTATGCACACTCATCACTATTGTTAATGCAACCCAGCACTGCTGTGTCATCTGCAAATTTTACAATATGACAGCTGGGGTGGTTTGCCGTGCAGTCATACATCAGCAGGGCAGGGTGTACAGGAGGGGACTCAATACACAGCCCTGGGGGAGCCAGTGCTGAGGAAGATGGTTTGGATTTTGACTGTCTCAGGCCTGACACTGTGGCGCTCTTGGGGATGGAGATAATGGTGGCCATCTATAGACGGGTATCCTGTGACAGTGAGGTGTTGTAGATATCCGTCATATCTGAGAAAGCTGATGTGCACAGCCCTTCAATGCCTGTCCAGGTATATTATCTGGACCGGCAGCTTTGTGAGGATTGATCATTTGCAGGGTTCTTCTCACTTCTGCTGAGGTCGGCTGAGAGGCACTTCCCCTGATGTTGGGGTGAGTCTGGTGCTGCAGGGGGTGGTGGAGTTGAGTCTTCGTAGCTGGCATAGAATTTGTTGAGGGCATCAGGAAGAGAGGGCTCTCTCGGGCATTGTGCGCCTTTCATGTTAGTTCAGTTAGCTTCAGCTGCAGTAACACACTCCTTCGCTCTTTAATGACCATCATTTGGTTGCTCATAAAGTTGGTATCACGTCACACGCTTAACCCTCATAGTACTCATAACATTTCTTCAAGTTTATTCGATCTGCAAATGCATGTTCCCTACAAATAATATCATTTAACATGAACATAAATATGCTTTCTAACAGGAGAAAATATATTGGCAAGCAGTTGTTATAACGGAGAAATATTCAACCAAACATTTCCAACATTTTCCAGTATGCACTGTGCATTATTCTATGCGGAAAACACGCTGGACTGATTCAAATAAAATTGTTGTGATTGTTGTATAATGTATAAACAATTCCATGTCATGGTATTGCATGAATGGTTTCTAAAAATGCTTCATTTTAATGTTGACCTTCCATCTTCACAGGAATAATGCCTGGTCGCTATAACCAGGAAGTGGGCCAAACCATTCCTGTTTTTGCCTTCTTGGGGGCAATGGTCGTCCTGTCCTTTTTTGTGGTCCAGCTCACAAAGGCCAAGAGCAAACCCAAACGCAGGAAACCCCGCATCAAACGCCCCACATACTTGCAGCAGCAGCAGACAACAAATGGGAAAAACCCCACAGTTTGACCAAAAGCGAGTGTGAAAATATGGCTGGACAACTGGGTTTGACTCCATAATGGGTGCATTGTGGAAGGTCCAGTAACCACGAACGTGTGAAACACAACAAACGTCTAATAGCGCATTGAGGAAGACTTCAGTTGGCAGTTGGACCCTCTCCTGTAACTCCCAAGTGTCTCCAATGCTTAAACGTTTTTCGTGCCAATTGTCGATTCAAGGCTGTGAGCGCTTGTGTGTGCTATGAACTGTTACACACGATGTGCAACACACACATACAGCTGGGTTCTGCGTTCCATGTTTTAAACGTAGAGCTTTCTTTGACCAAACTGAAATGTCTGACCTTTTATATTTATTGAATTTAGTTGTACCCTAACACACAGACGCACACACTTTACATCCAAAATGTTGGCACACCCCGAAACAGAAACAACTTACACATACAGTTGCACTCGAAATTATTCAACTGTGTATATTATTTATTTTCAAAGTTTCTAAACTTTCGGTAGATTACAATAAACCAACAAAAACAAATAACTCAAGACATGGTCACATTAAACATTTGAGTGCAACTGTCCGTACTAATAGACTACCGTATTCCCATCTCACAACCGTTGGATGATCATGTTATATACCTGTTTTGAATCTGTTCTTAAACTTTGTAAAATAATGAACTCTGGTTATATGCTGTTATTCTCTTTATCTCACTTATGATTTCATAAAAAAAAAAAAAGCAGCAGTGACAGACTTCCAAATATACTCCAACAATAAATGAAAATAAAAAGACATAATGTAACGGATACTCTCTGTACCCTACTCCTAGATTACTTTGCTGGCATGCTGTTGTCTGACAGCAAAAGCACAAAATTGTGTGTTTGTTGCGTTTGTCAATTATTCAATTAATTGCTTCATATTTGTGTAGAAAAGGTGCGGATGTACTCAAGCATCATTAAATTGGTGTGAGCACATTCTCCAAGGGATGAGAAAACTGGAGCGTGCCTAACCCACAACTAATCACTCTAACAATCTCCTAATGGCATTTTTTGCCCAAGAAAATAGCCGTTCCACTCTTTCAACGGGCCATTACTTTGATGTAGCTCTTAGTAGTACCACCAGGTGGTGCAAAACAGCAAGGCCCCCTAGTGCCCATAAAATTGTGGTACTCTTGCTTATCTCTGCTAATGTTCTTGAATGTCACTTAATCGCCAAACCCCTCCCAGCAATATGGTGAATGTGGCATTAGTTAAAAAAATTAAAAAATGCTGTCAGTTGAATCGCCTTATAAATCTTGTCTAATGCAAAATTGGATCCATTTATTACAAAGAACTAAATAAAAAAAGTCTAATTAGTGACAGTGACATGCAATGAGGTTCATGGCTGGTGAGGCACTGACTCCTTTGAGAGTTTTTTTTTTGTTAATGAAATATTTCTTACTCCCATTTATTTGTAGTCACTGAAAAACATTTGTGTTCTTACCTTTGTCTGTATATGAAGTACCTTCACGCAGTCCTCCAGGAAAAGCTCGGATTCTTTGTTGTAAAAGCCTGTCACCTCCTGGTGAACTTTGGTATGTAATCATCCATCTTGGCAATCAAATTTATTCAGCAGAGCATAAAAATGTCTTGCATTTGACTTGCTGCTCCAGCTCTTAAAAAAAAATAAAAAATCAGTATTTTCCTCTCTCTGGAAGGATGGTAGCGACAAGCACCTTCCAGCTCATGCACACACCCACCCCTCAGCATGAAGAGAGTACTGCAAGAGCATAACAAGAATAGTGTTAATAAATGACCAAAAGGCATGTAGCTTCTGGATTGTTGAGAAACAATAATGGCGTTCCTTGCTGTTATGGTCCTGTTAATGGTTTATTTGTTTCAGATATGCTTAACAACTTACATTAAATAACATCTTATAATTTACCTTTGAACAATTCAACATATCTGAAAATAAGTAGGCAGAATCATAGCTTATTAAGTCTTCTCGATATCTATTATTGATTAGTTCACACGTTGAATATGCAGACACAATAATTCATGTGTTTACCTGTTGTCATTGCAGATTTAATCCACTTCAATTTTGTAATTGCTGGGTTGCACGTGACGTCACATCCTTGTGCCGTCGTCATGGGCTCATACGAGCATATTCGTAGCTAAAAGTCATGTAAAATCAGAGCGGAAATGCCGCCGACGTGCGCTGTTGTTACTAAGAAGGTCCGTAAAAAAAAAAAAAAGTTCAAAGAGCAAAGAACGCATAAAAAGGTGGCTGCTGAAATACTCTCGTATGAGTATAAACACGCCCAAGTTTGTAGTAACCAACAAGTAACATTTTTACTAGAACCAAAGAATTGCCTCACAACATAAAATTTTATATTCGTCATTTTGTCATCGCTTCATCTAAATGCTCCCGCTGTGCAAGCGCCCAATTCATTAAACATGATAAATATCAGAGGTGTGGATTCGAGTCATGCGACACCATTTTTGATGACTTTCGACTCTACTTGATAATATTACCAAAGACTTGCAACTCGACTTGACGTCAAAGACTTGGGACTTGACTCAGACTTTAGTCAGATGACTTGAAAATACTTGAGATTTTCAGTGACTGGTGAGTAAAATGTGTCCCCATTCAATGTATTCAATTAACATGATCGTTATGTCATTTCCAGTAAGACGACATATTTTCTCTTTGAATCGGCCTCACTGAATGCGTCTCTCAGGTTTATAATCAGATTTAGGTACCAACAGCGAATGGGTCGGTTACATTTCTGTGCGCTGACTAAATCCTGAATGCTATATCAGCACTCTTTGGCTGAGTCTTGTAACACGGGTCTTATTTTATTAAAAAAATAAAATTCAAATTGCATTCATTGTACATTGTTAAAATGGCATTTTATTTGGGAGACATGAAACAGTGCTTATGAGTAGTAACGGACTTGACTCGACCTGTCTTGTCTTGATTTGAGACTAGGTTTGAGATTAAAGACTTCAGACTAACTTCAGACTTGAAAAACACTGACTTGCTCCCATCTCTGATCAATATACCACCAAGATTATGCCTAGTCTGTTGCAAGGAAACAAAATAGAAAAGTAACATAAAAGAGGAGGGAAAAGTCATTGTGATTACGTTGTTGACGACTGCATCTACCAGGGGCTCCACGCACCTCCGCCTGCCTCTCTGCATCTGCCACCCCATGAGGGCTCAAAGGTGGACAGATGAGCTGTCCCTGGCTCCTCTCCACTCTGGTCCTGATCTCCAGAGCAACACCTTGGCCAAAACGGCAAGGAGTTGCACCTGGAAGCATGCCCAGCGATGCTCCATGGAAGGCTGGGAAGTGTGCAGGGACCGGGGCTTCCATCAACTCGAAAAAGCCGGGGGCGATACGGTGTTAAAAATAGCGCAGTGAAACAATGAAGAACACATCCAAGAATGTATTCATGCAAGTTGATTTGGTGTAAGAACGCAGATAGACATGTTAAAAGCATTGTTTTCGTCTGATACGTTCATTATGCGTGATGCAGAAGTTAAGCTTGCTGTCTGATCGCCCTGTTTTCAACCATTAAATGTCACACCACGCACGCTCACACAACCGGAGCAAATAATTTCAGCGGCATGCTAAATCCGTTATTCCAATTAATCTCCCAAACATTGTACAAACATACTGAGTTTGTATGTGTTTGTATAGGCCATACTGAATGTGTGCCCACCCAAGCACCCAGAAGTGACGCAGACAGCCCCTCCGGCAACATAAACATTGTCCATCCATCCCTTTTCTACGCCGCTTTTCCTCACTAAGGTTGCAGGGGTGTGCTGGAGCCTATCCCAGCTAACTTCGGGCGAGAGGCGGGGTACACCCTGGCCAGCCAAACAAACATTGTATAATGCATATATAACTGGTGGATATAGATTGCTGTCGGACAATAATCAGACACTGGATGGACTAATGTCGTTGCATTCAAGGGTTTAGTATTGGTTATTAGCTCAAATCAGTGATGCAGGTTGATTTCATCAGAGGTGATGTGTGTCTGTGTCCAAGCGGTCTGATCCCTGCTTTTCTAAGCCTAATAGGCCAGATCAGCCTGTGAATCTGTCACCCGGCCGCATTGGAGAACTAATCTCCCCATGAACCTTGGGAAACTTGAAAACGACTGGAGCCAGCTCGCTGTGCTAACAAGATTTGGGAAAGCTGGTGGTGAGTGGAGGTCACATGCCCTTTTCTCTTCAAGGTTCCCAGGTGCCAGAACGTTCCTGTCTGGCCAATCAGGTCAGCCGTTCACATCCTGAACAGACACCATGGCGACATGTTAAACCTTTAGCCCCCTCCTTGAATTCATTCATTGCGCTCCTCCTTTTATTTTCTATTTATTTCTTGTATTTTCTGTCAGATTTTTTTTACTCTAGTATTTACAAATAGATTGACCTTCAATCTCTTTACTTATTTCCTATTCCATTTATTTCCATCTCGTTTCCTCTTATTATTCCTAATTATTTTTTTAATATTTATTTTTTTCTATAATTATCATTATTTTCTTTTGCCCTTATTAATGAGCAACCTATAGTCTGTCAGTTTTTTTAAACTACTATTTGCTTATTCTGTATTTTATTTTCAATACTTTTTTCTACCGTTGTTTATTTACTTCATCACTGCATAAGCTGTCCATCTGTTATTACACATTCTCTATTACTTTCTCTCCCCATCACAAAATGGTAACACATAAAGAGAGGAAATGAACACCAATTTTTAATGAACATTTAATACACACATTATTGTAAGTGCCAACATGTTAAACACATGGTGTGAATGAATGATCAGTAGTAGTTATGGAGAAAGGGTAGGATTAAATAAGCTCTGCTTCTTTCTACTACTTTTGGCCATGTTCAGTTGAGTAAAGGTCAGGCCTTCCAGGATTTTGGAATGTTGCAACCATGCCAATTCAGTCGAATTCAACCAAATCTCACCAATTTTGCGTCAGATCACAACTTTGTTGAATCCCTGCAACTTTCTTGTACATTTTGGCCAATCGTCGTCATTTTTGTTTGTCCCTCAAACGTGCATGCAAACGGTCTAACCAATTAAGTGTGTCCCTGCTGTCACAAGGCCGGCGCGTTTGGCTCCTAAAGCAGACACACAGAAGTGATGAAAAACTGTTTAATGAGCAAAAGAAACTAACATGAATTCAAGCAGGTAGCAAAAAATAAACAAAGGGAATCTGCAACATAACGTTGCAGTCAGGGGAAACAAAACACAACATAAAAATCACAGCACAAGCTGGGGCAAAGTCACACAAAACTGCAAAGTACAAAACAAAGCAAGGCAAAAATACAAAGTGCAAAATAAGAAGGCCAGACAAGGAACAAGACTATGGTCGTAAAGTTGCACAGAATGGAAGACAGTCCGGCATCTGAGTGTGGCAAACATCAGGCTAATAAAGGCCCAATGAGTTATGGGCAGCAGGTAGGTCTGCCCCAGGAACTCCAAAAAAAGTACTGCAACAAAGAGAAGAGAACAGCAGCAAAACCCATACAGCCAGCCTCTCATAAGACGGAACCTACTTTACCGGGATGTGTGGAAGTCGTGAATAAGCGATGGATCCTGGAGCAGGAGACCCAGGAACGTTCCTCAGGTCCATACCCCTCCGAGTCTACCAGATATTGGACTACCCTCCGTCCCTTTTCTGGAGTCTAAAACAGACATAACTGTGTAAACTGGATTGCCATTGACCAGGCACAGCAAAGGAGGAGACATTGGTGGGGGGGCTGTGGCAGCTGGGGAAGACATGCCTGACCTTGGAAACGTGGAACATGAGATGAATCTTGAGTGAGGCAGGAACTTGAATTTAATGGAAGCTGTGTTGATGATGGAGACCACTTTGTAAGGCCAGATTCAACTTCCTGGATTCACCAGCCAATGAAAGGTCATTAGTAGCAAGCCAGACCTTCTGACCTGGGTGGTAGGATGGGGCAGACACCCTGCGATGTTCAGCCAGGTGATGATTACATGCTGTGGTCCAGGTCAGGACAGCACGAATATCCCTCCAGATGCATAGGCATAGAAGGAGGAGATGAGATGGCTTGCTCGTGCTCTGGGAACAAAGGAGGTTGATAGCCGTAAGCGGCCTTGAAGAAGGACATACCAGTGGCCAATGCTAATAAGGGAGTTGTGTCCATACTCCACCCAAGGGAAGAAGGAACACCAAGGTGATGGGTGCTGACAGCAGATGCAACATAAAGCCGCTTACAGGTCTTGATTCACCCACTCCGTCTGGCTGTCGGATTGTAGATGGTATCCTGAAGACCATCTGACTGAAGCTTCGAGGGCCTTGAAGAAGTTTCATACTTGAGATGAACTGAGGACCTCTATCCGACACCAGGTCACACGGAAGGCCGTGGATGCGGAACATATGCTTGACCAGAGCTGTGAACGGGGGAGAGAGCGTCCTGAGCCGTCTCCAATGAAGAAGGACCCTCGGGAAGAGCTATGCAGGCGACCGAAACAAACTCCTTATCCCTAATGTTCTTCTCCGTTGAGGGCCAAACTGGATGCAACCAGGCCCCGGATGACAGGAGATCTTGGCGGCGAGTCCCCACTGGAGAACATCGGATCTGGCCTCTCCTGGGACAAAAACCTTGTCTTGGGGACAGCCTGACAACGCTGGCTACAGGTATGATGGATGCAGGAGATAAGTCTTCCTCAGAGCTGTGAATGGCGGAGAGAGCATCCAGTTTTCCATTATGAGAGCAAGGCCTGTAGGTGATGTAGAAGTTAAAACTGGCAAGAAAAAGGGACCAGCATGCATAGCGAGCATTGAGACGTTGATTGGATCTGATGTAGGCCAACCAAGAACGGAATGGTGGAACCTTCCAACTAATGCTTTCACTCCTGTAAAGCCAAGACAATTGCTAGCGGCTCACGATTACCAATGCCATAATTATTTTCAGCAGAACTGAGGTGACACAAGAAGAAGACGCAGGGGTGGATCTTCTGGTCAACTGAGGACTTCTGGGATTGGACGGTTCCTAATCCTGTATCTGAGGCGTCCATCTCGCCAAAAAACTGGAGATTAGGATGACACATGTGCGCTAGTAAATCATTCAAATCATTTTAAACGATAAAAGGCAACATCAGACTATCAGGACAGGACTGCAAGATGGCCCAAGTATGGCAAGTCCGATTGGTTAAAAAAAACCCAGCCCCATTGCTAATAGTGTGCATGTGAACATGGCAGCACAGTGCAGCACTCCCTGATTCTGCAGGCCCTCGGCAGATTACAATTACATGGGAACACATAAACACATTCAAAAAAGGCCTGCAAGATCCTGGGGGTTCTGGTAAATTGCTGTCATTTTTTAAAAACGTGCTCTGCACTTGAATTTAATATGTAAACAAAGCAGTTTTTGTTAGATGTGTTGGAATCCTGCTTTAACACTTAAATCATCGATACCAAATTCAGAAAATCATTGTTGTGTGTTATTTCAAAAATAAGTCTGAAAACATTACATTTTTTCCTCAACTTTGTGAAAAAGCTGCTACGAAATCAGTCATTATTGGCCGCAACCATCACGGGAAAAAACATCTTAAGACATCCTGGAGAGACTAACGTGTTAAGCATGCTGAGCATGTCAAAAAAAAAATAAACAGTGACTATGACCCACTAGCCTGTACCGTCAAGGGTGTAGCACCAATTTCTAGGCCCCAAGACATTAGTCTCCTGATACATACTCCTAACGCATACAGTTGTTTGAGCAAAATTAAGTAAGTAGTGCAAAATAACTAAATATAATAACTGAATATATATATACAGTATATACATACATACATACATATATACTGTATATACATACACACACACACACACATATATATATGGATATTTATGAAAATAAATAATGTCTCAAAAAAACTGGACAATATAGATCTAATCCAGATAACCTTGGTATCGATACAATCGATATTTGGATCCATATTTAGGTCACACCCCCTCCCTCCATGCTGTACTGTGTTACCTCACTCGGTTCCAGTCAGTGCGATGGGTTCAGTGCTGGGCAGCTCCCACTGGTTAAGGTCGTGGCCCGGCCGCTAACTCGCATGGGTGATTGTATGTAGCCTGTGCGTGCCACGGAGAGTTTTCATGCGGTAGACTATGGAGGAGTTGGCCAGAGAGAGCATTAGCCTGCTGGCTTCAGCCTCAGCCAAGCCGCGGGTGGAAGTGGCCGGGCCCCGGCTAGGCTCCATGGGGGCCATCTTCATCATGCTGAAGTCTGCGCTGGGCGCTGGACTCCTCAACTTCCCTTGGGCCTTCGCGAGAGCCGGGGGCATCCACAGTGCAATAACCGTGGAGCTGGTAGGGATGTACTCCTTCTTTGACGTTCTTGGTGGTGGACAACAGTTATCTCAACCTTTATTACATTTTTTCCCAGCCACTTGTAGCACTTTGAGAATGTGCTCTGCAAAATTAAATGCCATTTATTTTGTCGTAGCTCTTAAAATCAAGCTGACAGTCTACACGTAAATCACACAATGATTTATTTGTTTGTTGATTGATTTCGAATTAAATTATGGTGGTGTATACTTTAAGGGCAAAATCATAAGAAAATTCTTACTGTCCATATGCTTGTGGGCCATACTGTAGGGTCACAGGTGGGCCTCGATTTGCGGCGTTCTCACAGACGCGCTCTCGTAGGACTAAAAATGCATTTTTGGTGTGTCAACAGGAGTAGTAGTTACAGCGCATGTTGGCGTAACATGTTAAAAAGAGCTGGAAACGCCAGAAGATGGAGGCCAGTAATCACTGCATACAGCATTACGTTTGGCCTACACCACAGCATTAATAAGATGCAGCCAATCATTTATATTAACTCCACCCACACCCAAGTCATTGGCAAGTCAACAAAAACAATAACAAAGTTCAACAGTAAGAATGCAGTGGGGGTGTACTGCTTAAGTGGCTCAATGAACCCAGGCTTTGTGCTCAAGATGCAGCTCAACAAAACCTGGATTCCCCAAACAGTTAAACGGTACAGCGACGGTGGTTATCAACCTATTTTGTCAAGTTCTCGACTTTGTGCTCAGTGCGTGTTCACATAAGAGGGGGCGTTTGACGTCATATTATTCTACTTCTGCTCAAGAATGTAGCCATCCCGGCTCGTGTGTTTTACAAAAAATTAGTAATAAAGTAATCAAAGAAGTAAGTAATCAAGTAATTATTATGGAGCATTTGTGAGGAGTTTCCAAAACATTATCACTGCCAAAAAACGAGCTAATTGGGTCGGGCGCCAACTGAGGTTCCATTTTCTATCTAACTTTTATTTGTCCCTTTAAGAAAATGAAAAGGTTGCTGAAATGTGAAGAGTGTATAACGTTTGTGAAATACTGGATGCTAATTTAACAGCATGTTGGCCAAATTCGTGCCTTTCGAGGGTGAGCAAAATGTTCAAAACGCCACACATTTAACATAAAGTGTCAGTCATCGTCCACTGCAATATTTTTCCACTCAGGTCTCCCTTGTTTTCTTGGTCAGTGGTCTGATCATCCTGGGCTATGCGTCCTCTATAAGTGGCCAGTGCACCTACCAGGCAGTGGTAAAGGAGGTGTGCGGCCCATCCATCGGTCAGCTGTGTGAGATCTGCTTTGTTTTTAATCTTTTTATGATCTCTGTGGCCTTCCTTGTCATTGTGGATGACCAGCTGGAGAAGTGTGAGTAGGAGTTTCTGTTTTTTGTTTGTTTTTGTTTGTATTATTATTTTTTTTACTTGACTAGTCAACATATATTACTTCATAAATCATGCTGTTCTGTGGTTGCATACGGCCTTTTATTATTAAAAAAAAAAAGCATATTTATTCAAATTGTATGTATTTTTTGCCCAAATTAAGCATTTCCAAGCATAAAAGTGGCTAAATGAACTCAAATACAAATATAAGCTATTAAGAAGACAATCCAAATTGTAGTATTCTATACTGGTCACGAGGTGTCAGTAATTGTTTGGTGAGACAAGCACCAGACTTGATCACCGGAACAACACACTTTTATTGCAGGTTTAAAAGATCTCACAACAGAAACAATAATAATAACAGTAATAACAACAATAATAATAATAATAATAATAATCCATCTTCTATGCTGCTTATCTTCGCTAGGGGCGCGGGCGTATGCTGGAGCCTATCCCAGCTGACTTTGGGAGAGAGGCGGGGTACACCCTGGACTGGTTTCGAGTCAATCGCAGAATAATAATAATAAGAATAAAAATAACAGGCTACTGTTGCGGCCATTACTCACAACAAGCTAAAACTCAACTGTGAACAAGCTGACGTCACTTCCTGTCCTCCGCCCATTCTTCTCCCCTGTTTAGCACTGGAACACGTTGACTGCGACACTGCGATTGTTATTTAGTTTAGAGTTTTATTTTCTCTGATTGTATACCGTATCCTACTTCATGGAAATTTGCTTATCACGGTCGGCTCCGGAACCAATTACGATAAACGAGGGATTACTGTATTCCAATATGGCTGTAATTTTTTACGATCAAAGCCATATTTTAGGAAAACCCCTTCATTTAAAGCTGAAAGTCTACAATCCAGTCACATTTTGGTTGTTTTACTTGAAATCCATTGTGGTGGTCTATAAAGGTCACTCAACTGCTTCTGGGCCCGCCTGGGTATACGGTATTGTGTTCCATGAATTCATATTACGACTTTATTTGCTTTACTGCATCACTTAATAGTAAAAAAATGTTGCCAATAGCTAACTAATTTTAAGACAACCACAAGCAAAAGAAGCCAACAAGTGTACAGTACATAAAAAAGCAAGGTGTAAGAAGTAGCACGGCTCACGCCTCCTGAACAATAACGCTTGTATCAACGAACATGAGAGCTGTCCTGTCTGGTGCACCAATAACGTGGACCATTAAAAAAAGTCAGTGCTCGCCATGGCAATGGCCTATTCTCCTTATTACAAACTAGTGTACCTTCAAAATGATTGTGAAAACGTTTTTATTTTCCAACTGTAAATCATTAGATGAACAAAATCCAAACAACTCCCTAACTTTTAATTATGAATTTCTCATGTTGTCTCCTTCTGTTTTGAAAACTGGGAAATTGTACTTGAAACTGTACTTTCTGGTTGATTAATCTCATTCAGCCTTATTTGTCTGCTTTTCTTTATTAATTTGTGTGTTGCCCTTGATTTCTCAGTGGTGGTCAAATGCTCTTGTTGCTTATTGTGTTGTCTGTTAGTGTGCGGATCCCTGTATGAGCTGGTAACTGGTTTGCCAGACTCAGAGATGCCCTATCACTTCTACACGGACCAACGCTTTGCCCTGGTGCTGCTGTGTGCCTTCCTCATTCTGCCTATTTCCACCCCAAAAGAGATCAGCATTCAAAAATACATCAGGTCTGGCTTCCAGTTCTACTTTTACACAAATACACACACACGCACACACACACACTTTGTAAGGTGTTCAATGTTTGTGCTGTTATTTCAATTGGCTGGTGTTTATCTAATAATGTCTAGGTAGGAAATATGGGCAATTGGAAAAATATGGATTGATGTGAAATTGTTTAAAGCTGATTTTTTTTAAATTATAGTATAATTATAGTATTTTTCAACATATGTTTAGGTAAGTTTCAGATCCATATCAGATTCAACAACATAACATTAACTAAGGGGGAGGACACAAACCTTAACAACACTGGCATTACACACTGGTTAGCCTATCAGCTGAAGAAAAACTGATAAAACTTACAGTTCCCAATTCTGTAGCTTACTGACGAATTGTCATGAATACAAAAGTTAAGGCATTATTTGAGATGCATAGTGAAGCCTGCTTTACAAAGCTGTCCTCTATGAAGAAGTGGCCGTATGAATAGGGAAGTCTCATCTAGCTACGGGCGGGTCAAAGGCGGTGTTATGTCATGAGGAAGGAAGTTTTTTGTTGTTCATAAAAACTGGGAACTTCAAAACCGTTTGAGCATCTCTTCTTTCAAAAGTTGAGCAAACAAGTGAAGGATATGATAGATAGCTAGTTTGGTAGTCTCTAGAGACACATATTACTGTTATAACATCATTAAAAAGTCTATTTTGCATAATAGTGGATGTTTAAATATAGTAGTAATAGATGCCGAAAAATAAAAATACACTGGAACCTTGGTTAGCATCATTCGTTCCAGAAGGTGTGACTCTAACCAAACATTTATCGAATCAATTTTTCCCATAAGAAATAATGTAAATCCAATTAATCCATTCCACAAAGGCAAAAATGACTCGTTTTATACATGTAAAACTATAAAAACGTGTTTTGTGTTACCATTTTTGAGAGTCAACCAGTTCCAGTTGCCATTTTGTTAGCAAGTTATGCTAACAAGGATGTGATCAAAAATACATTAAAAAAACAATACAGGTCAGCATGTGCAAGAAGCCCCAGTCTACAGGCAGAACCACTGTTTGAAAGGCCAAGGTTGTGTTGATTCAGAATTATTGAGACAACCTGGGATTGCCACTCCATAAACTTTACACCTGGCTGTGTCGTCAGTTAATGTTAAAAATGAATGCTTACAGTATATTTAAGTTGAAAGGCTTTCTTTCTGTTTAAATGTGTATGTCAGCCCATTAGGCAGCACACTTCCCCGTTTGCCCACATAATGAATACATTGTTAAGAATCAAAAATTGTCACACTGAATTATTATACCTTCAATTGGCTGGCGGCCAGTCCAGGGTGTACCCCGCCTCTTGCCCAAAGTCACCTGGGATAGGCTCCAGCATACTCCCGTGACCCTAGTGAGGATTAGCGGCATAGGAAATGGATACCCATCCCTCAGCATGATATACAACTATTGCTTTTGTAATATGAATATAATACCCCCTGGTGAGGACACGCGGCATAGGAAATGAATGAATGACTGTAATGGGCAGGTACTGTATCTAAAATATGACGGGTGTAATTAACAGATGTTCCTTCAGGGTTCACTGTTGCGCTTTGCCGTAAAACTTGGTCAATTTAGACCCTTGTTCAGATTCTGGAGTCCCTAGGCAAGAAGATTACATAAAACAGTGTGTGTTAGAAGGTGTAAAAATAAACTGCCTCTTTTGCTGAAACTTTAGGATACAGACCTATTAAACTAGCTCATCCAACACTCTTTACCAGTTTGGTAGGTTTTGATGCATGCAGCCAGTTTGTCTTGCATCATAGCATCAAATTCTTTTATCAGAACACACTGGGGGGTTCAGGAATCTCTGCTTTAATCCATTTTGCCATGCATGCACAGTACAGAGTGTTGTATGATTAAAAAAAAACAAACTGTTAATGTGCATAAAAAATGTCTAAAATAAAAGCATTATTTAAAACCATAAGAACAATACAGTTTTTCCTTGTTTATCGTGGTTAATTGGTTCCAGACCCAACCGTGATGAGTGGGACTCCTTATTTATAAATAGAATAGTTTTATAGTTAGAGTATTGAACGCCTATTCTGGACCTTCTACATGTGTTTTTTTAGCATTATTAGAGTCTTCTAGACATGAAATAACACCCCTATAGTCACCTTTACACTCATAGTACCCAATATAGTAGACATAACACAAGTAAATAAGCCATTTAAGAAATAAATAAGACTCATGCTCGTGTGTGTTACTATGAATGTGTTCTCCAGGGGATAGGCGGACAGGAAGTGACGTTGGGGGTTCACTTTTGAGTTTCAGCTTTGCGCGGGTAACGGCTGCAAATTTAGTTTGTGTTTTTAACAAAGGATTTTTATTATTGAGCCTCTTGTGAGATTATACAAACCTGCAATAACAGCCTGTTGTTCCAAGTCCGATCCGAACATTACAGTAACACTGCTGACACATAGTGACCAGTTTAGAATACTACATTTAATCATCGTCTTTGCGTCTTTTCAATGCCTTACATTTGTATTTTAGTTCATTGAGCTATTTTTATGCTTGAAAATGCTTAATTTAGGTAATAAATACATATTTGCCTAAATATGTGTATTTTTTTTTACTAATAATAGGCAACAGTATGATTTATTATAATTTTGAAAAACCGTGATAGTGAGGCGGCAAAATTTTAAAATTTTAAAGTTTAGCAATGTTTTGCTATTTGGTATTGTTTTGGGTTATTATTGATTTTTATTTAAGTGCAATTTTTGCTAAAAGAGGCTGTTTTTTTGTTGTTGTCTTTTTGTGTTTGTTTTATGTATCATGTTGTTTTTTAAATTTATTTAAAAGCTCTTGACATTCCAATGACAATGTTAAATACTCTTGAGAAATCAAAGTTTATTGCTTTTGATACAATGTACTCATTATTTTGCCATGTAATTAATAAAAAAATGGTCTCAAAAAAGGTTGTCAATATCTATGATCGACAATAATTTGTAGGACAATTATCATCCAGCAAAATTTGTTATCCTGACAGGCATAGCGATACATTCTTTCATGTTAGACTCTGAGAAGAGTCCGAAAGGACAAGATCGCGGGTACAAGTGGCAGAAGTGTGTTTTCTCCTTTGGGTGACTGGGCTCTCCCTCAGAGATAAGACGAGAAGCGCTGTCATCCAGGAGAAACTCGGAGTACAACCGCTGCTCCTCCGCATTGAGAGGAGTCAGACGAAAAAAAAAAAAAAAAAAAAAAGAGAGGAGTCAGACGAGGTGGCTCGAGCATCTGGTCAGGATGCCTCCGGGATGCATTCCTGGTGTGGTGTTCAGGGCTCATCTGACTGGTAGGCGGCTTCGGGGAAAACCCTGGACACGTTGGAGAGACTATGTCTCTGAACTAGCCTGGGAGTGCCTCAGGATCTGCCGGGAGGAGCTGGACGAAGTAGTAGATAGGAAGAGGGACGTCTGGGCTTTCCTGCTTCGGCGGCTGGCCCTGCGACTCTGCCTCGGATAAGTGGAAGAAGATGGATGGAGCCAAGTGATGGAAACAATATTGAGCGGATAGCACTGATATGCAGACATGTAAACTCTGATGGGCTTTTTTATTGTAAAAGTTGGCCACGTTTTGCTTCAGTTTTACACAAATATGGGTAAAAATGTCAAAAACGTTTATAAACTGTCATGTGTCAGCTGTGTCAGACTATTTTTCCTTACAGGAGGCAAAACGGCTCTTTTGGTAGTTACTGTAAGGTTGTCGACCCCTGAGCTACACAGACGGTCCCATTATAATGTGTTGATGAGCAAGGCGCCAAATCTATATGTGGTGGTCCAAAGTTATTTGTGGTGTCAATGTTATTCGTGGCCTTTGGTCGCATCCCATCGACATTTCTTACTTGTTGAGTGAACCTTCTCTCCTTCCGTCTGTCTGCTTGCAGTGTACTCGGCACTCTGGCTGCGACCTACTTGACCACAGCCATCATCATCAAGTATCACACGATGCATTCTGTTCTCCTTCACATAACCCCTCTCTACAGCAGTGGGTATGTACCTACACAGCGGACACAACCACGCATGTGTGTGAGAGCTCATGCACTAAAAAATTATGTTGACCTGTCTGTCAGTACTCAAACTGGCACTATGGTATATCTGAAATGCAACAAATGATCACCACATGTGAGTGGTTATGTATTTAAATATTTGTATTAGAGATGTCCCGATCCACATTTTTGGCCTCTCCGTTCCGATCCCATTTTTTTAATAGTCTATCCGATCCGGTACTGATGTTTTTTTTTTTTATATACAGTATATAATAATAATAAGCTTTTGTTACAAAGCTGAATTTGTGGAATTGAATATGGTTATCAGGACATCCCTAATTTGTGTAGCGCAAATCGAACACAAAACATCCTTTGTAGGATTGATAGTTGGTCAATGTTTGACTGTATGGTGTGGACTATTTAAATCCAATTGAAGTAAATTATGAATCAATTATTAATCAAAAAGTTCACATTTTGTTGCTTCGAGCCTTGTTCTTTGCGCTTTGAATGCATTCGTTATTTTTCAATTCTAGAACAAGCCTTAAGCTGACTTAAATAAGTTGTTTATTCGTTTCATGTCAAAGGTGCTACATACTGTATGTTTGTATCCTCATCTTCTCTAAAAGTAAAGTCTGGTCCTCCCGGGACAGCCTTCTGGGCTATAAACCTACCTGGCAGTCATAGCGGTGTTATGAGGTTGCTTCCATAAAATGTCTGTGATGAATCTTATCTGTAACTCTGCTTTGAATCGAGGCCACCAGAACTGCCAGACACTGACAAAAGAAGTAGCTGGACTTTATGGAAATTCTATATGTGTCTAATTATTCTAATTCTGTGTAGGATCAGCTCCTGGGCATCCACGTTCAGTGTCATCCCAACCATCTGCTTTGGTTTCCAGGCAAGTACAACCAAGTAAATATATTTACAGTCCTGTGAAAAGAATAGGACACTCCATTTCACATTTGTGGTGATTTGGCTGAAAGCCCTCAAGTTATAGTGGGTGTTTTGTAGAATGTATTGGGAAGTTTTCATGCTTTAGTGTACAGCAGCAGTTTGAAAAGAATTCGTTGTTAATAACCGTTATGTCCTTGCATCCCAGTTAGCACCACAAGTTCTAAAAGTAAAATTTGATTTCTTTTGCGTTATTCCATGCTAATTTCACATTCTCCGGCGGCCCCCACGTTGCTATTCTTCCAGTAACCAGTAGTTGGTGTCATGGTTTGGAAGCTAACCACTGCTGATGTGCAGTGAGGTTCATGGTTGGTGAGGCACAGACTCCTTTGGAGTTTTTGAAATGTATGTGAATACAGGTTTCTCATTAAGAGGATAACAAGAAAAAGAAGAGAATAATTAAATTTCGTTAAAAAAAAGAAGTTTTTTCACATGTGTACATCTTAGTCCCATTTATGTATTTGTATTAACTGAAAAACATCTTCAATGGCTTCCCTTTTATTTTTATGTGAAGTACATGCACCCTATTCTTCCTATCTCGGGGGGAGTCTCCTCCTCCTCCTCCTCCTCCTCCTCCTCCTCCTCCTCTAACTGATTCACCCTCCAAAGGCCAAAGTGCCCCCTGGTGGCACAACATAACAAGCAGGCCACAAAGTGGTCTGACTGATGGCTTTTCTTCCTATGTCAGTTACTGCTGCAAAATTTCCATCATTTGAGATTTCTGTCTTTAACTCAAGCAGGACAATAAAAAGTTTGAAAAATGATATAAAAAGGTAAATATAGTAATACAACAATTTCTAACGGAAAAATAAAATACCCTCTCAGTTATGACAAGCTTTGGTCAGCGCTCTTAACTGTTATTTTAGCGAAGAAACGCTGTTCAGTTGTGATAAAACTGCTATTATACAGAATCCCTGTTGATGTCTTTTGGGGTCACCATCGATGCGCTCATTCATGCAGTCACCTTTTGACCATCCAAGCTGCTTTGCACTGATGAAATGCCTTTGTAATTCCAGGAAAAACAAAACATCAACGATTATTACAAAAGACAGCGGGGAAATGATCAAATTAGGTTAGATATTTATTTAAAAAATGTTGGTGACTGCAAGGTCGCAGCAAACACACACCCTGAACCTTCTCAGGGGAGTAGAAGTCAGTTAGCTGGCACAGCCTAGGGCGTCTGTGCTCTGTAGCGTAAGTTTTTCATATTTAATAGGCAGGTCAAGTAGAAGAAGAAGATCATCCTGTCAATCTAAAGCAAGGTCTTATATGTAACTATGTGTAACTTCCCAAGTTGCCAAGGTAACCTATAGAGATGCATGGGATGTAATAACAGAAGGGAGTGTGCAAAAGGATTGATGCATATCCTTTCACATAAACACACACAGAGACTCACCTCCTCAGGGTGAGTAATTGCAGTGCAAAGAGCTGAAAGGAGACCTGATGAGATCCTGCCCGATGGTGGGGGCTGAGGCCCGAAAACGGGTGATGAGATTTAAACCAGGCTGATGGCACCTCGGATCAAGTGGGGACAAGAGTCTGTATCTTGGCCTCCACTGTATGTGATGGCTCCACTGGCATTTAATATCCTAGAAAACCTCAGCTCGCCACACCGGCAGACATCACACATAAAACTTTTGGATCTTTTGAAACACATGGACAGTTTGCACAACATGAACAATATGCATGTATGTACATAAATTATGGTTATTATTATTATTTTGATGTTCATGGTGCTATATACATTATATATTTTTTATATCATTCTTTTAGTGTATTTAGTCATTAAAAGCTGCTTGTGTGCACAGCATGTATTTCATCTTTTTTTTAAAATATATATATTTAAGCATTATTTATTGTCTATTTTTTTTTTATCTTCAGCCGCTGTAGACAGTCACCAAACACATTTTTGCTGTATTGCTTACAATGACAAAAGTATCTTAACATGAAGTAGACACAGAACTCCAGACAATGACGACATGAACTTATATGACATTGTATTGAAATGCAGTGACGTATAGAAAAACTTTGGTAACCTTTTTGGCTAAGAGGACCATGAATGCCACATATTTTAAAATGTATTTCCGTAAGAGCCATATAACGGATTGGCTCTACAGAATTATCTAGCTGACTATTTGATTAAAGGATGGAAGTTGATGGAAGATGGATGTGCAGTCAATAAAAAGAGCCACATCTGGCTCCCGAGCCGTAGGTTCCCTACCCGTGCCTTACAGCGTTCATCGCTTCTCTTCCGTTGGACCTGAATTAGAATGGTAAACTTCAATCGGAATGCTACATTTTTCTCTCTGTCACAGTGTCACGAGGCATCCATCGCCATTTACAGCAGCATGGAGAACCAGCGTCTCTCTCACTGGGCCTTCATCTCTGTGGTGACGATGATCATCTGCCTCATCATCTACTCCCTCACAGGTATGACTGCTTGTTCAATATGCACACCAATTTTTCAATCAGAAATCAGCACCACACATTAGGGATTTTTGCCATGAAGCAACAATATGAGAAGCTTGAGCCACCGCTGCTAAAGAAATGTACAAATATATTACTTACATTAATAAATAGATTTTCTTGGTGGTGTGGTTAAAGGTTCATTTATCCCTTTCATTCTCATGTATATGTATTTATATGCATTTCCAATTGTTCTTTGCATTTAAAACTCTAATTGTAGAACTATAAAAACCAGGTGTTAACATTTTTGGCTTCTGAAACAGATTCGTTGGATTTACATTATTTCTCACGGGTAAAATGGATTCGGTTCGAGCAGAGTTTGGGAACCTTTTCGGCTAAGAGAGCCATGAAAGCCACATAATTTAAAATATATTTCTGTGAGAGCCATATCATATTTTTTTAACAGTGAATACAACTAAATGTGTGCATTTTTAGGCAAGAACAACGATTTTATTATATAATTATTATTATATATTTAATATAATATTTTAGAATATCTCTGAATTGGATGGATTAAAATGCATGACAAAGTTTTATAATTTGAACGTTATTGTTAACAGTGATTTCTGTCATGTTTTAGTTTAAAATGTCAGTGGGAAAAAAATTTTCTTTTTGTAATAGTATGACTTTATTCCCACAATATTTTAACTTTATTCCCATAATATTATAACCTTTTCCCCAACCTAATATTCGACAAATTACAAGTTTATTTTGTGTTGTTTGTTTCTCATAATATTACAACTTAAAAAAAAACTCTACGCTACTAAAATGACATTATTTTTCCTCATAATATTACAAGTTTATTCTCGTAAAATTGCGACTTTTTTCTCTTAACATTTTGACTTTCTACTCGTAATATGACAGCAATTTTTTCCATTTCTGCTTCTGTTGTTTTATTTATTGATTGTTCCAAATATTGAAACTTTCTTGTAAATTCTCTTTTCGTAATTACGACTTTATTCCTGTAATATTTTGACTTTATTCCCGTAACAGTATAACTTATTCCCCAATGTAATTTTCCAAAAATGACAACTTTATTAATTGTTTTGTTTGTTTGTCATAATATAACCACTTAAAAAAACATGTTTTATTTCATATTTCAACTCTGTGCTACTAAAATGACATTTTTTTGACATTATGCTTGTAAAATTACATTTTTTTTGTTAGATTACAAATTTTTTCTCTTGATATTTGGACTTTATTCTTGTAAAATGATTGCTGATTTTCCAATTTTTGCTGTTTTTTTTTAGTTTTCTTGTTAAAGTGTATTTTTAGAATGTGTTGCGGGCCAAAAAAAAAGCACCCAGACCGCACTTTGGGCACCCCTGTTGTAAAGCAACACATGTAGATATGCTAAGAAGTTACATATATTTCCACACAAAACGACATTAAAATAGATAAATGTTATCGTGTTATGAAACGCCAGATGCGGTCATCAAAAGAGCCAGATGTGGCTCCTGAGCCATAGGTTCCCTACACCTTGGGTTAGTATGTTTTGGTTAGAGTCAGACCTTCCGGAATGGCATAATGACGCTAACCAAGGTTCCACTGTACTTTATTAATCCTGTTAGAGGAAGGGAACACCAAGGTTACAGATTCACATACATTTTTTGATGATTGTCCATCTGTGTAGACATAATTCATACAATCGCCCTATTGTCATTTTGAAGTACTTCCAACAGATTAAGTATTGTTTAATCAGCCAAAAGAACGGCGATGAACACGGCCTTAAATGAGCTACACTACCTGTTAATGGGGCAACTCATTTACATAAGCTTCTCAAAGGGCATTGATTTGTGTTTACAGTGCAACCAAGAAGCCGTTTGTGCAATTAAAAACACAAACCCATATGGGAAAGTTCGGGAAATTCCATAATTATAGACTAGATATGTAAAATATATGGATCAAGAGAGTTGTTCACTAATAACTGACAAACTTTTCCATTTACAATGATTAGTGTATTGCACGGCACAGCAGCTTTGCTCTGCTTTCTTAATTAGCAATAAAAGCAAAGTTAAGACAATTATGCATGATATGCAGATAAGCAGAAGTTGCTAGATTGGCTGTAGTGAATATTTTAAAATATATGCTGTATATTAAGTAAGTTAGAATTTTAACACAACAGTATCCTCTAGCTGCTTACTGGTGGCCTGGCTCTGCCCTCCCCCCCCATATATCCGGATCTTTTACCCATGACAGGGAGGCGTAATAAAGTAGTAGTATTGCCGCATTGAACGGACTCAGAGTGACGGAGAGCACGATGAGAAGTGACAGCAAATAGCAGCAGCGGCTAATGTTAGCTGCTCCTCGCCACATACGCACACGCTCACACGGACTTGTGATGAAACTCGGGAGGTCCAATTAAAGCCATGGTATTTCATCAATCATAATGTGTTTTAACATTTGGGCTGAACGAACCTTTCTTTGAAAAAGTGTACTGTGTACGAGTGGCAACGTGCTGCAAATGCAAACCTTAAATCAGTGGCTGTCAACTGGTTGAGCTACAACCCAAGTTGCGAACATTTTTCAACGCACATTTCCCAAATATGATATATTTCATGAAAAGTCTGCAGTTTGAATTTGAGGTAGTGCAAAATAAAAACATTTCATTTCAATATGTACTGAGTAGTTTTACCAAAAGTGTCTATAAAGGTTGCTGAAACCTTTCTAATATGTTGCCATGCCATTTCATGTATATCGGTAATGTTGGGTAGCAAACGCTAACTGGACGTAACACATGAACTGCGTGACTAGTGAACGCTACGTAGCTACTTTGACGGACGTATTACCGGTACTCAGGTTATGTCCACAACTATTGAGGAATTACGTGCCATATTGAACTAAATTGTGAATTATTTGTGAATGATATCAACTACTTTGATTACCTGTAAACTTTGAAACTGCAAATGTGAAATGCTAATCAGTATAGTAGTTTAAAAGTTTACCGGTTAGATTTTATATATATATATATCTTATTATTTTATATATTATTTTTAGATATAATATTTTATATATTATTATATATTATGTTTTTTATGTACATGTTGTGTTGTTGACTTATAGCTTGCATGCAGCAAGAGTAAATATTTTTATATATTAATATTTTTGAATGTGTTTAATATTTTTTTATTTATATAGTAGGAGGTAGATCTTTGGGACTTGGTCATTTTAAAAGTAGCTCGCAGGCTGAAAAAGAGTGAGCGCCCCTGTTGTACGCTAACCGGAGAATACACGCAAATTGAGGCAGAATTGTGGCATAAATTTTCGACGTTAACTAAAAAACACGCTAACCGAGGCAAACGCTAACCGAGGTTCCACTGAATTGGTATTTTAGTTCATTAGCAACTGTTATAATTGGAAATGCTTAATTTAGGTAAAACATACATACAACTTGCTTTAATATGCATTTTGTTTGGCTGGCCGTATTAGACCATGAAACACCACGATTTATTAATGAATCAAATTAATCAAATGAATGAAATTTATGATAAAGCGTGATAGAGTGAAGCCGCAAATTCCGAACCGCTGTCGGTAAAAACTATACAACCAATGACAAAGTACTGACAAATTGATATAATCTGTTTTTGCTATGTGGCTTCAAATGCATTGTGTTTGTTAGTAACTGTGTCTTTTGCAGGGGTTTATGGGTATCTGACATTTGGCAAGGATGTGAAGCCTGACATTTTGATGTCATACATGGGTGAGGACATTCTGATGGTCATCGCCAGGCTGCTGTTTGGAGTGTCCATTATCACCATCTACCCCATCATCCTGCTGTTGGGCAGGTTGGGGACATGTCATCTTTGTTGTGTTGATTCAGCCTGTGACTCTAAATGACGTATTTAACACGTCTCAAATGTAGGGTTGGGCGTCATTTGGATTTCAATGAATACGGTTCAAATTCCGATTCCTCGTTTCTATTCCGGTTCCCAACGATTCTCGATTCCGATGCTTTTAAGAGACGGGGTCATAAAAGTTTGCATGGTTTAAATGAGGGTTCTAACCAGAGTTCTCTTTGGATCAAATGTCTGGACTTCTCCGTATTATATGAACTTTTTTATCAACTTTTCTATGAATTTCTCACAGATCTAGTTTCACAGGAGGACACTTTCACAAAGATGTTTACTTCTGAAAAGCTCATGAAAAAATATTTGCACATATGCTGTTGTTTATGTGTTAGTGAGTGTGTGATGCTGCGGGCACATGCACTAACCTGGGTGCAGAATATCAAACCACTTGGAAAAGGTTTGAGTTTTGAGCTACCGTGTTAGCACTAGAACACTTTGCTGCCTCAATGTTGATGCAAGCTATTTTTATAACACCATTATTTTGTTAGCACATGTAAACATTATGTAGTGCAAAGCGTTCTTATTTTGAAGGCCAGAAGTGTGTTGTGTGGGTTGAGAAGGTCTTTTGCTAAAAAAAATGACAATAAACTGAATAAACATGAATGATCTTGCATCCTGCAGCCGTAGTTCCTGTGCTTTAATTACATCAGTGGGCATCCTAAAACCCGTTGACGGATGTCATTTGTTGTTTGACTTCCGTGATTCTTACTGCTAAGAGGAATTCCGACATAGCGGATCAAAGACGAGGCAGTCTGGAGGTGTTTAATCATGTTGGTCGTGCGCCCTCCTTTGCATGATATCATTGTGTGAGCCGCTCTTTTTTTCTATGGAGTTAAAGGGATAGTTCGGATTTTGTGACATGAAGTTGTATGACATCCTCATGACATCCTCATCAGCAGTGTAGTCCCATAACAGCAACCCACCACCCACTTGTCTCCTAAGTCCAGTTCTTTGTAGCTGCTGCTGCTTCGTTGGTGCTCACTAACTTCTTCTTTGCTGGTGTTCCCGGTTATTTAGACACTAGTAATGAAAATGTTAAAAATTGAACGATCCCCGGAGAATCGGGATGTTAGTCCCAATTCACATTGATGCTGGAGACTCGATGCCCAACCCTACTGCTTAGGTTTTATATGAATTATTCGGAATTTCAATTTTTTTGTTTTTGCGCTCGTAACAGATCCGTGATCCAGGATCCTCTGCTGAGTTGGTGGCGGAGGTGTGGTGGTGTGGTGACAGTTGAGTTTGAAAGTCGCAGTCGGTACACGCTGACGTTTTTGTGGATAACCGCAACTCTTCTCATTGCTGTGTTCGTACCAGACATCAGTAAAGTCATCAGTGTCATCGGGGGCATCAGTGCCTTTTTCATCTTCATCTTCCCAGGTAGCTTCTCGTTTTTAGGTATACATTCCTTTACATGTGCTCTGCTGAGTCATCTTTGTGTTTTACTAGGACTTTGTCTGATGTTTGCCATGCAGTCTGAGCCCGTGTCTTGCAAGACCAGGTGAGAAGGAGCTACAGATCAAAGTCTTATTCATCTTGTGTGTGAATTTTTGATTTGTAGGCAACGTATTTCAGTCCCAGTAGGGGGCAACAGTTCTCTTTTCTTCCAACCGGCAGTGACAGATTGTCTATGAAGAAACTGGATTGTGGGTTGAGAGAGGAAAATGGCGAAAGACATGCAGAAATTGAGTGGGGACCAAAAAAATACAGGCAGCTCACACTGTGACAGAGCTTGTCTGGCAGCGGATCTGCCTTTAGTAGCGACGCGATCGCGACAGATAGACAATGGCAGCCGAAGCAACAAGCTAGTGGTTAGCGTTGCTGAGCCATGTGGCGTGACAACGGAGCCTGACACCGGAAGCAGTTCAGAGTCGGGTGACTCAGAACCCGACCCTGATTCTTCTGACGAGTGGCTGCAGTGATTCATCCCCTCATCCAACAGACCCTACTGTCACTCTGCTTGAATTTACTTCCCTGCAGAAAAAACTCGCTTTCTCAGTTTTTTGGTCAAAATCAGGTGTTTTTGCTATGTTCTACCACCAATATCTAAAGACCCAAAAAGGCTAGAAACAAACTTTTTTTGCTGATGAAAGAAGAGAGTCTAAAGTTTCTTTAGATAGTTTCAATGTTTATGTAGTCCTAAAACTCAATATTCTGTGGGTCTTGGAAAAACTCTGGCAGTTTGGAGCTCTCTGCTCTGAACATGGCTGGCAGTCAATGGGTTAAAATCCACTCTTGTCTTTTGTGCCTCTTTTCTTCCAGAGTCTTCCTCACAGCTTGGGGGGTGGTCACCCTGCTATGCGGCGCGTTCATCTTTGGCCAGAGTACTACTATTGCTGTTATGCAACTCCTTGGAAAGATCTGATGCCGAAGACTTGATTGGGGAAAATAGCTTCGATCTTGTTCTTGTGCTGCTGAAGACCTCATGTTCTTCACTCTTGACAGAACAATCAATGTGCCTGCCTCTGAAGACCAGATGTTAAGCAGCCTCGATGACAACAAACTTAATCCCATCACCTCTTTGGTGTGTTTGGGCTAATTATTCATTATTGATGAGCTCTGACTGGGGTGGATGTGTGGTTGAATGCTCTCATGAGCATCACAAATGTGTGTACAGCTAGTGTATGTGTGTGTGGCGAAGTGATGGTTGTGTGTTTTAATGTTTATATGTGAGACTCCAACTCCAACCAAGTGGGCATAAAACACCTCTCGCTTCTGTGAAATGGAAATTTTCCATTTTCACAGGTTGCTACGAGCGATTCGGTCGTTATATTCACGTGGCACTAAATTTAAATACCAATTCAAATAAATCCAACAAAATCCCAAATGATGTGTGTGTGTGTGTGTTTTTGGATGAATCTCCAACAAACATTGATTCTTTCAATCATCTGAGTAAGTAAATAGGTTTAAAAAACATTTTTAAATCTTCAGTGGTCCTAATTATGAAGAGAAGTTAAACTGATTCTTATTACCTCTGCCAAGCAAGCAAGCGCAGTGTGGATGTTATGTTTTTGCCGGCATTTATGTGTTTGTTTGTGTTCGAAATAACTTGAAACGTTCTGAATGGATTTGGATGAAATTTTCAGGACTTGTCAGAAATGGAATATGGCAAGAACTGACATTTTTTTAAATGATTCTTTAACATTTCGTGATAGGCCAATTTTTGGCATTTGTGCATATAACTCCTCAAAAAAATGGACAGACCCCTTGGAAAAAAAATTTCGGACAAGTTTCCAACAGCTTCTACAAAATATCAAAGGCTGATTCCAAAAAATGTAGGATTATAATTTAGTTGTGAATCACAATATGGGGGGAACTATGGTAGGGCTGAGCATTTTTGCCGAGTACGAGCATGAAACAAGTACAGCTCGTCCATACTCATGCTGAAGGAAAATCCTCATTGGGTAGCTATTTACTGTATGTATTCACTCTTCATGCTCGACCACCCTCCCAAGACAGACTAATCATCACCACATAAATCAATAACATCATCAGCTTTTTACCACCTAAAAACATTGCCAAAATCAAGGGAATAATGTCAGATTTAGAGAGACTAATCCATGCCTTAGTCTCAAGCAGGCTGAACTACTGTAACAGCCTTCTCACCGGGCTCACCAAACGAGCTGTAAAACAGCTGCAGTACATCCAGAATGCTGCTGCTCCAGTCCTGACTAGAACCAGGAAACATGACCATATTAGTCCAGTACTCAGGTCTTTGCGCTGCCTTCCTGTCGCTCAGAGAATGGACTTTAAAACAGCTCTGCTTGTGTACAAGTCTCATCATCATCAGACATGAACCATCTCGAGCTCTGAGGAGCTCAGGTGGTCTCCGGAGAGGAGCAGTGCCTCACTCTTTCACACACTGACTGTCGTTTGACACTGACTCCAGCTCACGTTGCTCCAATTAGTACTTGGTTTTCCCCAGCTCGCCTCTGTTTCGGTTTGTATATTTAAAGTTAGTTGGTAAACTTGTTTCTTAACGTACGCGGTGCAATTGGCAAGACAGCGTTGAAACCGGCTCGTGTCGTGTTGGTCATTGCCTTCCAATACGGACTGTGTTTTTTAGTTTTTCCTCAGATCGCCTCTATTTCGGTTTATATCTAAAGTTACTTGGTAAACCTGTTTCCTAACATACGTTGTGCATTTGACAGGAAAGGGCTGTAAACGGCTCGTGTAGCGTAGGTCACTGCTTGCTTCTAGTTTGGCTGGGGGTATAAAGTCAGTTGGAAAACTGGTGATATAAAGTCAGTTGGAAAACTCTGCTCGTAGTACTGAACACGGTGCTTTTGAGAAAAATACAGTGAACGAGGCTGACAGATTGTTTCCCTGTTTGCCGTCATTAAAAAAACAATAAAAAAATAGTGTTACAGATCACTTACACACATACACAATACACATATAGCTGGACAATAAACAATAAATATCGCAACTTCAGATCGATCCATGTCAATTTCAGACTTTAAATAATGTACCCATTCAAGCCCCACCCATTGCCACTACCCTTTTCCGGCTACACCACGCCCACTTCAGTCAGAGTACAGATGCAGAAAATTTCGGTGGGTGAAGAGATACAGATGCATATAGTGGTGTACTCGCTCATCCCGAAACTATGGAGGCTTGGTGGAGGTCTGCGCTTCTCTAGTTGTTCCTGTGACAGTGAAACTAAAGTTCTATTCTAAATACTATTTTATTTAACAGTGAATATTTTGACATGGACAGCAAAGTTGCAATTTGAAACAACTCTGGTTAGGAAAATAATATGCTTGAAAAAAAAGCACATATTTCAAATCAAGACAGCAAGGCGTTTTCAGTTTTATAGCTTTATTGAATTTGCATTACTCTACATTATCTTGAATGTTGACAAATATAATACTTGCATCCCTTCGGTATCTCTACTAGACCTGTTTTACAGAAACATACATTAAGAATTAAACGATCTCATAAAATTGACTATTCATACTCGTATGCCACATTTCCTAGACATGTATATAATATATTTTAGTCTCTTGTCTCCTTCGTAGGACTACTAGAAAATGAAGGAAAATAATGTTTAAAAAATGCACCAAACCCATAAAGGAGTAGCATCGCCTAATACTACAGCAAAGGAGTTACGAGACATTCAGTTGACATGCACTCAGTTGAAGGATAAAAAAGAACACAGTCACAGAAGGAAAGAATTGTGGCCTTGACAGAGGGAACATTTGGCAATTTCCTGACTTTGAAACCTGGAATCCCGAACTAGCACTTGTTGAGGTAAACCCACTCTCTTTCTCTCAGCACTAAAAGTGTTGTTACCTACAGGAGGCTGCGTTTCCAGCCTTGTGTGTGCGTCCCTGTCATCCATTGAAGTCAGGGAACATTCACCCTAGAGCCTGTTTCACTAGAACTTCCAAAGGGTGTACTTATATAGTCGTAGGGCAAAGCACAAGTTGCACTACTTGAAGGTAGGGGGGAAAAACAACAGCTTGCACTGTGAGCGATATTCTGGAATGTAACAACAGGAAACGGTATTGGCATTCTGACAGTTCATTGAGCATCAACCCAAGCGGCCCGGGCACATGAAAATATTGGCCTGCACTGACTCGGGCACTCCAGTATTGTCAAACAGTACATAACGTTTTATGACGTGTAAACATTGATCCATTCAACATGCCTCTCCTTCTTAGATTACTTTGATTTGACACACATTTTGACATCCGAGATTTAACGTAGAAAGCTGAACAGATTTCAGAGTTCCACAGTCATCCTTATTTTCATTCTGTTGTGTTAGATGCAAGCGGATGTCATTTCACATTGTATTAGCCGGCACTGCGACGTTTCATCAGACGCTTGTGTTCAAATCCTGCAGCTTACAACAAAGAGAGACACTCCTCTGAGAATATACAGTATAGTAAACTTATGACAACCTGTTACATTCTTTTATAGCACATGACTAATAAAGGTTATTGGAACAGTGCCTTGCTTGATGGTGATCTCCTTCACGTGTTGTTAATTCCTGTCTCAGGTCGTCACGGTGCCCCTTCAATACTGACACCTAGGTGTGGTGCAGGTAAAGCAACAACATGCGTGTGTTTCTATTAGTCTCTGTATGCAGTAACACACAACACGCAACACACAGTCCATCCAGCCCAGCAGGCTCAAGCACGTTGGCACACTGGCCACCATTCACAGACAAAAGAGTGAGATGGTTGGTAAGGCGGTAGTCGTCCCTCGCCACTTTGCTGTTCAAATTTCGCGGCTTCTCTCTATCACGGTTTTTCAAATAAATATATGAATTAATAAATCAGTGCTGTTTTGTGGCTGAATACAGCCTATTACTAGTCAAAACGTATGCGTATTTAAGCTAATTTGACATATTTTTTTGCCTAAATTAAGCATTTTTCAAGCCCAAAATTGGCTAAATGAAATACAGATGCAAGACATTCAAAAGACGCATTCAAAGACAAGCGTGGTATTCTACGCTAGTCGCTAGGTGTCAGTAATGTTACAGTAATGTTGGGTGCAACACACAAGCACCAGACTTGATCGCTGGAGCAACAGCCTTTTATTGCAGGTTTGAATGATCTCAAACAGGCACAATAACCCCTAATAAAAACACAGGCGACTGTTGCTGCTGTAACCCACGGCAAAATGAAACCCTGCTCCCCTAGGGAACACATTTATAGCAACACACACGAGCACGAGTGTTAAATGGGTTATTATTATGTCTACTATATTGGGTAATATGAGTGTAAAGGTGACTATAGAGGTGTCATTTCATGTGTGGAGGGCTCTAATAATGTTAAAAAACGTATTTAGAAGGTTCTAAAGAGGTTTTCTACGCACTAACTATGGAAATATTACATTTATAAGGAATGAATCCTACTTCATGGAAATTCACTTATCATGTTCTGGCCTGGAGCCAATTAAATAAACGAGTGAGTACTGTATACGTAATCAAGCCTGGCAGACAAATAGTCATCACACTGGGGAACTCTATGATGCATATGCAGAAGTCACTCATTTTAAATTCCGCTTTTTGAGAGCGTCTGAGAACGTACTCACACCGGATGCATGGGCACTGTGCTGGACTTTGTGGATTATTTCTAGCCTTTATTTCGTGCATGGCGGCGACTGTCATCAATGACTTGTAAGAGGAGCGATCACATTAATAAATGACAGTATATCACATTTATTACATACACGAATGTGGACATGCAGGTGTGCGAGTGTGCTGTGGGTTTTGATTTTCAGATTATTTTGAGTATTCATTCATTATTGTTATGACATATGTCAGTTGCCATTAAAAACTGGCAAGGAGGAGGGCTCGCAACGTTGCACGTGCGCATGTGTGTGCCTTGCCCAGCCTCTTCCAAAGGACGGAAGCGTGCTTGGGCGCGGGTCAGTGCGCTAACGCTAGCCAAACGTGCCGTGCTTTAAGTGTGAAGTGGGGCCAAGCGCAGTATGAATGCGCTACTCGGGGGACACGCTGATTGTTGACTGTAAAATAGGATGATGGCCACAATAGCATGGTGGTTGTGATGAAGTGATGTGATTGGGGGCTGACTTTGATGAAAACTTATCCGAATCTTATACATGTATATCATACAGAGCCAAGTGTAATACAAGAAAGGAAACTGTGCTGGCCTTTATCATTTTTCAGTTCAGTTTTGAAATGTGTAACCATATACCATATTTCCTCAAAGAGTGGCACAGGATGTTTACGTACTCAGGTGAGACAGGTGAGGCAGAGCCTATTACTACTGTAATTATCCACTGATCTGTGTTAGAAATGTATTTTCTGTATGATTCCAATCATTTTTAACACTTTAAAGTTAAAAATCCCCGAATTTGCACATTTCCCCATCAAATACAGGACAGAAATCACAGAGCAATTTCTCCCAAACTGGGGTGCATGCAGCGTTCCCGTTTCCGTAACTCCGCCTGTCGTTGATATGACGTCTGCAGGAAACAGTATAATCCAGCATGACTTCCTACGGACTCTGTCATGTCTTTTACGTAAGTGTGTGGCATCTTTATTTTTGCTTATTTCGGTGACAAACTGCATTAGGTTAAGCAGAGCGTACTCTGCTGCACCTGAAGGGGGCGTACCGGTAAATCGGACTCCAACGGAGTCAGTGCCTCGCCAGCCACGAGTTGTCACTTCCGATAGAATGAAAATGTGTAACTGGCTTAAATTTCACGTGACATTTTCTATCAATAATGCAGTGCAGCTGGAAGTGGAACAAACACTTATTTCCTCGCCGTGACATATTTTTGAAACCTGCTTGAAAGGCGTGGGCCAAATGACGCACGAGCCAAGCTTTATCGCTCCAAAATAGCGAGCGGTCTGTGAGTTATGTTTGAGGCACTTATACGAGGTTTAAGATCTACGGTGATGAAGATGTGTGTCATCTAGTCAAGTTGCTGCGCGCCTGTAAAACCCCAACAGCCAAAAACAACAGCTGTTTAAAAATGCTGTGAAATGCGACGGCGAGAGGAACGTTCTTTTTTTTTTGTTGCATTGGTGAGTTACACACAAGCCCCATTGCTTCTGGAGCTCAAATAGCTCTTTGCTGTGCTGATCCGCGATCAGCCTCACACTTGCGGTGAAAACACGAACCAATTCAAGGCGGAGGGTACTAAACCTCAAAGTACCACTTGGTGGAAATGTTTATAGTACTTAGTTTGCTAAGTGGTTGATGTTAACTAATGCAGAATTGAAGCCACTGTTTGAGGATGTACAGTATTTTCACGACTGTGGTGTGTGGAATCGCCAAATACGTGTGATTATGAGTGCCTGGGTGGGAATCTTCTTTCTTTGGGAGTGGGAGTTTGTTTCTTTGCTTACTGGGTGCACGTCTATTTATAAAGTTATCAAACAGAAAGGAATTCTTTGGGAACGATATGAAAATAAAAACGACCCTGCGATTGTTAAGGCTTTGATATTGAATATCACCGAGATTTGGATCCGCCTGGAGCTTCTGCTGCTACGAAGCAAAGGTTTATGAGAAGATGCAGCACTTGTCAAGCCACGTCCACTGAGACAAGAATAGATAGATTGGTATCATAACATTTCCATATACTGTACACAATCTCTGCAAGACTTACGCTCTAGATACAGGGTGCCCACAAAGTCTCTTTACAATTTAAACGTCTGTTCATCACCTTAGTTCTACGTACTCAGTGCTTGTCAGAGTTTCGTATTTCTCAGAT